>NC_052061.1:3373429-3673429 GCF_903992535.2 Arvicola amphibius | reverse complement strand
CTGTTTACTTCTTTGCTCATAGTGGCTGGTCAAGATGAAGCCAGGATTCACCATTTCTCTAACTCTTCTATTATTATTATTTTACTTTACTCATTCTAGGAAATCAGAAATGTACTCCAAAATGTGATATGAAAATAAAAATTGCACACATAAACATAGTTAACATATTTGTGTACTTTTCCCATATAGTATTTCTGCCTTCTATGCATTTATTTATATGAAAGTTTGAGATTATCTTTCTAGTATAGTTTATATCTGTGATTGTCACTCAGTATTTTATCATTCTATGCTCTTATCTATAAAATATTCAAAACCTTTCAACGTTGTAAAGGAAATACACTGTATAAATGTGCCAAAGCTGTATTTACTGATTTTTCTAGATGTTTTGATTAGTTCTATTGTTTGGGCAACCAAATGTTGTTGAGCACTCTATTATTCATCAGGTTTTTTTTAAATTGAGGATTTATTATACATGAAACCCTGTTTTATACATTAAAAATTAAACCACAGCAATTGCTGGAATTATCTAGAAATGAATAAACTAGAACGTAACAGAAAAAGCAAATGATCCTATGGCCACTGAGGAAATATGAGCTGTTAGATATGGGAGCACATACATGTAAATTCCTGGTACTTGGGAGGCTGAGGAAGGATTATTGTCCCTTTGGAGGTAGTTTGAACTATGCATTTGAGAGACTTTCTCAAAAACAAATTAAAAAAACCCAAAAACCTGACTAATAAATACAATGACCCATGGGGAGGGAGGGGGAAGAGTGTAAGTCTGAAAAACTGCAAGTGTAATTTAATACACTTGACTCTTTGAATAGGAAGACTATAAATTGACTGAAAAGATGCATGGTGCATTGTCCAGATCATGATAGGACCCTCAGAAAACTTTCACTAGGTTTTTGCTTCCCCAAAGACAGTGAGCGTAAGCAGTGAGCAACATGAGAATGCATTGTGTGAAGACTGTGGGAGACTCTGCAGAGCTTGTATTAGTTAGGAGCAAAGTCAATAGGGAGGGAAGCTGCCAGGAAGTTATTTCCATAGTGCAGATGTAGATAGTAGTAGGTGGACCTAGACAGGAGAAGAATTAGAATGGAGAAAATCATGGTAGTTCAACTCAGCACATGTAGGAGAAGGGACGGATAAAGATGCTGTTTGGTTAACTTGTGATACTGTTGGCTTAGAGATGCAACAAGGAGGAACACCCAGTATAACAGTTCAAAAGCTGTGAGGTTTTTCCTTTTTCTTTTTTTTCCTGGAGATTCGGCAGTTTACTAAGTGAAGCTTAAAAGAAGACTGAGAGGGAACAGAACAGAGGTTTGGGAGTGAGAGCTCCATCTAATCTGACCATTTTATCCGGAGAATTTTAGGAGTGAAATTATTCCTCAGAGGTTATTGGTGCATTTGGCACAGTAATATCCAGAAAGCTCACAGATGTTGGTCGGTAGACACAATCATTTGGTCTTTGGACCAGTCTGTCACTGTGGTCTTTGGGACCTTGTATGTTCTTGGCCCAAGTCTTTCCCTACATGCCTCCGCAGTCAGCCTAGCATGCCATCAGGAGAACTCTCTTAGATCTTGACTCCTTTTCTTGCCCTCATGGGAGGTACGGTGTGTTTGAAGCTTCCTCTTAACATTCCAAGTGGCAGCTGGACCATTTATACCACGAGAAATAACACAGGAGTAAGACCTTCCTCAATACCTGGCTCCTCCTCAAAGTGTAGGCCCAGTTGGGGATTCCACGTGTTTTAATTAATGTCCCTCAAAGGAAGGTTTTGCTAAGGCAAATGAGAGACATACCCACTCATCTGCTGGAGAAGAGGGATCTGATGTTCCCCAAAGTCCTTAATTCTCTTCACACTGTTCCAGCACCATAGCCTTTGTGGTTTTTGTTTTCTTCTGTGCTATCACTCTATTTTCAAAGAAAAGAAAAGGAAGTAAGCCATTTGTTAGGCACTGAAACCATTGAGTGTCAGGGAATTGGCTTTACATTAAGATATATATGAGACTTTAAGAATAATTATTTTTATGGTTAGGTAGTTCATTTGTGACTTGAAAGGGCAGATGCTAAAATTAGGATATGTTTCCTTTTTTTGTTTTAAGTAAGAGATCCAATTATATAAATAGTGTTTGATAATTACTCAGGTGTTAGTCTACAAGTTTCACATGTAAGATACCTTTTATATAGTCGTAAGTCTATGGTACACACGCCTTCAATATCATTATTTTGTAGATGAAAAAAATGGAAACCAAGGTTGAAACCCTTGTTCGAGACTGTGCAAGAAGTAAGTAGGGGAACCCACATTCGTGCTCAAGCAGATTGGGTGTGAAAGGCGAATGGAGGATAACCCGCGATTCCGGGTGAAGTAGTTCAAGCGTGTCTAAGACAGAAATCTTTGTTCTCTCCTCGGAGCTCATAATAACAGTCTCCCTGGGAAGGCGGGCTGGAGTGTGGTAACAGTGTCACAGTGTGTAGAATGCAAGGCAAGAATTTCTAAATGTCTTGTGAAACAACTTTCAGAAGCTATCAGCCCCTTCGCATGATTTCTTGCAAGGAATAGCAGACTGACCTTCTGCTTTTATCTATTCTTATCCTTAATTAGCAAGTATTTGTCTTCTGTGAGCAGAAATAGAGCAGTCGCTGGGCTTTAAACAAGTCATAATTTTCATGAAAAGAAAACAGTCATTTCTTTCTTGGGTAACACATGAGATTTCATTATTGGATTGGTTTTTAAGGTCTTGACCTCGCCTATAGATATCCACTGATTTCACGGTGGACCTACTCTAAAGCAAAAGGCCAAATGCTTCTCTTTGATTAGTAAAGAGGTACTTCAGGTAGAGTCAATATGAACTCTGCATGTGGCCAGACTATCGAGCGGGCCACAGTCAACCTTCCCCCTGCACGGCGGAATGTCTCACACCCAGTTTCCCATCTGCTTTGTATCTCTGGCTGACCTTCAGAAAGTTAGTCATTTTCACATCCATATACATATATATCTAAAAACCCTCAATCAGCACTTTTAATAGTTTTTCTCTAGTGGCCGTGTCTGTCTCCCATAGCATAAGCTGGCACTAATCTCTGATGCTTAAAATTACTGATTAATTTTCCAGAAATATTTCAATATTCATCAGTAATGAATTTTTATAAGTGCTGATCTTTGAGTCCCTTTTCTGACATCTAGGACAAACGCCTGTCGACCTCATATGTCTGTATGTGGAAGATGATAGTTGAGATTTAAGGACTTCTAAGGTCAAATAAAGAAGGTTACTCACTGGTTGACACATGTGTATACTGTCAATAGTTGACACACGTTGCTGAGATCACTTAGTAACCACAGGACCCAAACTCAGGAGCACCAGGGAACACCGAACAGAAGGTGTCTTTTCAGCAGAGAACTCCTTTCTCACTGCCTACTTCTCTCACTTCCGTTTTATCAGTGGCTCTACCTACCTAAGTACACAGTAAGTTGGTTTGTCAAAAGGCCCGTGCCATGCACGTCAGCGGTGGCATAAGGCACAGAAAATTTTGCAAGTGAGGTTTCTTTAAGGTAGGCTCTGAGCTAAGGGTTAGAATTACAAGAAAAGTCTGAAGTTCTACATCTTGAAGGAAGAGCGTATGTCTATGAAGGCCAGGGCTACCCTTGTCTTTATCCAGGTAGTTGTATCAAAGGCAAAGAGACCTCTAGAGAATGAGATTGTTTAAGCTGGCTTGCTTGTTTTCTCCAAACTGGAGTCTTCTCTTGTGATGCTACTGTGGTAAGCTAAGCTCATGGCAACTGTATGATGTTCATAGACATTCACATTGAGATTTAAAACCCTGCTTGTCTCATTCCATAGTAATAAGAGAAGAAAGAAACCTTTAAAGGCAGAAAACTTAGAAGAGAACTTCAGTGTTAACATTTGCTAGCTAAACAACTCAGTCAAATTATTTATCTCTGTCAAATAATTCCATTTGCCTACCAATAAAACTCACAGCTGCTTCGGATTTCATTCAGGGTTTGCTTGAGTTTGGAATGCTCAGGTCACTAGTGTCCCTTACAAATATAGGTGGTTATGTTATGTGGTTATAGGCAAACAAGGTTAGGCTTCATGTAGGCTTTCTGGAAAGCATCTTGTGCCAGTGAGAATAAGGGACAGACCTGGCTGGTATGCATCCTTCCTGTTCTTCTAAGCTCTTGTTTTCTCATTTAGAACGCATTTACAAAGCCCCCAAGTTCAGAAAACAGCATGAAGGACAGGGTATGGACTGGGGCTAGTGTCTTCAGAGACTGTATTTCCGATGGCAGTGCTGACCCTCTACGCTGGCATCTCCTTATACCCTACTCTGCCTATGGCATGAACAGAAAATATTTTACTTTCTCAAACCATGAGTGGGTGTTCTGATTTTGCACCTGGCAGCTTTAATTGTTGAACTCTCTTCGGGCTTCAGTTTGCTGATCTACAAAAATGAGCGCGATATACTTGGAATGTGAGTATGGTTAGGATTGAACAGCATAGAGCATGCAAGGTACAAAGGGAGGAGAGAGGCAGGGAGAGGAGCAGAGAAAAATGTAGAGCTCAATAAAAATCAATAAAAAAAGAAAAAAAGACAAAGCAGAGTTCAATAAACTTTAGTTCTTGCCTGTGGACATAAACTTTTTTTATTTCAATACACACACACACACACACAATTGTAGCCATTACACATCTTCAATATTTAGCCTTTGAACTATCCTTTTCTTTTATTGGGTGGGTGTGTTGGCCTGCTGGCCATTGCTGCGAGGCAGCATCTGACCACTCAACATGTAGGCTGTACCAAATTTGCTTCCTAATCTTTTCCTGTACTCAATGACAGCCGAGGGATAAGAGTCATGTTGAAGAGGGACTGGAAATGAAGCTCTGCTATGGTGTTCTTCAGTGACATAGCGATCTGCTTTTGGTCCCTTCTCTTTAATCTTCGAACCATATGACTGTTGGTAAATTGCATAAACTTTCTGAACCTGTGCTTCCCACCTGGAAACAATGAAAAGAAAACTAACCTCTCAGGCTTCCTCTAAATGTCCAACAACTCAAAGCCTTGGAAGCACGATTCCTGCCTTCGAAAGGCTTCCACAAGCACCCCCTTTCCTTGTCTTCTCTCGGGTGTTTATTTTTCTTAGGCTCACTTTGTTCCTGCTAATATTTTAGCAGGATTTCAAGAATTTGTTCCAAACATTCTCTCAAGCGGCTGGAGAAGAAGAGATGGCACTCCAGCATAATAAAGATGAAATATGACTTGCGTATATTTTCCCAAAGGATTCGATCTAAGGGATGCTGCATACCGGAAAAGATGGCTTTCATTTTTAATGAGCTTTGAAGGAAGACAGTTCTTTCTTTTTGATGCAGAATCCTAACACATACTCTACACAGACTGAAGTTTAGAAAAATAATGGAAATGATGGGAGGAGAGAGGAAGAGAGGGAGAGGGAGAGAGAGAGAGAGAGAGAGAGAGAGAGAGAGAGAGAGAGAGAGAGAGAGAGAGAGAGAGAGAGAGACTTTCAGTCTCTGAAAGTCTCTCTCCTCAGACTAGTCCTTATTGACTTAAATAAAATGAAGCTTTGCTTTGTCTGACATAAGCAGGGCACTGGGACTGTTTCAATGGGGTGACCCAAGCTGATACTGGAGAATGGCAGGCTTATCTGAGCCATTTCCCTCTGTGGTGATTGGCGGGTCATGGAGTGAAAGGCAGAAAAAGTTGGAATCATCAAATGGTGGAAGTTTCTCAAGTGCAAAAGATTGTGGGTGTCTGACCACTTACTGAAGTTCTGGGGAGCAACACTTAGCACCTACGTTACCTCATAAGGCAGTGGGGCCTCATGATTTCTAAAACGCCCAGAAATGGAGAGGCATGAAGAACTACACCAGACGGATAAGCTGTTCCCGAAGAAAGCGAGTTCTTGCGTGTGAGCAGGTGTGGAGGGTGTGTTAATCTTAGCTGTTTACAGCATTCCTTCTGCCCACAGCAGATGCAGTCTGTGTTGATAAACCGAGAACTACCCGCATTCCAGAACTAGGGGCTACCCCAGCATCTTCAGTGGCAGCGCTAGCAGCCACCTCACCATTAGGTGCCAAGTGTGACACATTTCTACTGTCACCAGAGAGTAGCCCTTTATAAAGCTCCGGCCGTCATGATCTCCCCTGCTCCCCTCCCCGCCACCCCAGCTTCCTATTTCACCTTGTGATTTATTCTCTATGGCATATGTTCCCATCGTTGTGATGCTGTGATGTCATTTATTGGGTTTGCCCTAGAGACCCGAGCAGCCAGGTTTCCCGGTCTTGGCCTTTCAGCTTCTACAACTGTGATTTGAATAAAGTTCTTTCAATGACAGATATTTTCTTATAGTCACAGAGGCCTGACTAATGCAGTAGCTGCATTGCATGTTAGGAAGATGTACGGCGTTACTTAGGATCTGGCACTCCAACAACACAACCACCTCAATTTCTGCTTTGGACTGCTAGAGCAAAGTGGGGCTTGAAGATTTACCTTTATTTTCTTGTAGACAAAATGGAGTGTTTTCCTTTCACCATACCTGTGAAGATGTTTTGATTTACTGTTTCAAGAGCAATGGAAAATTGGTTAACTAAAACTACAAAATCTATATGAGTCATAGGAAATATGGATATCAATGTACATTTTGGTCAGAGTTCTGCAGGTTTTTATCATCTGTTTCAATCTGGTGAACTAAATTTGAGAAGACCCTCTCTTCTTCTACCCCCACTTTTTTTTCTAAGCAATTTTGTTATATGAAATGAAGTCTTGAGTTTTGTTTTGATTTAGGTCTAATTGGAGCCACACTTTCCCTGAATCTAATTTCAATTAGAGATAATTATAGGGGGAAAGGTCATAGCTGTACTGAGAGTATTACTCTGTTCAAAAATGTATTGGTACCCTATAATATTAATTCTGCTCCATAGAGATATATGTGAAGATAAAAATGAATTACCCAAACATTTCTGTGTCTTCCTTTTGTTTAAATCAGTAGGGAAAAATTCATACATAGTTATTGACAAGAAAATCTCTTAGGTATGAATAAATACAAGCTTTCCAGTTGATTTGTATCCATTTCCTGATAGCAGTTTGGGAATTGCCAAGTGAGAGACATTTTGTATCTATTGAGCTTGAAATGATGATACAATTGTGTTTCAACTGGTGTACCATACTCACCTATATAAAATGCTCTCTTAAAACAGTCTGGAAACTTGCAGAGGAAGGAAATAACAAACATGATTCATTTGCTTTTCTGAAAGAGAACAAAAGAATCACTTATCCAAACTTAGTAAGCCGTTGACATCTAAATAGCTGAACGGTAGCTACACAAGAACTCTTCAGGCCGAAGCTACTTAAGATTCCACATCTGACTTACGGTGAGCTTTTATTAATGAGCATAGCTACTGTTCAGCCCTCATCTCTATATGCCAATCGTTGGCTATATCTTTACTCTGGTGTTTTATACAGGTCCAAGGCAATTAGTGTTGTAGTACTAAGTTCAGATCATGAGTATCATAGAACACAGGTGGCAGCTGGGTAGTCTTTAATCTCTGTAGAAATTTTTTCATCTGCTTCATCTCTCGGTGGTCATAACCTGGTGAGTAACTGAAATATTACTGCGTAATAGTGTGTCTCAATTTCTCCAAGGTGATAGGGAAACAGGCCAGGCAGCAAAGGCTCCTCACCCTCCATTCTCTGTATGAACCTTGGTGCGAATATCTGATCTTGATCCTTTAATGAAGGCTGGGTAGAAAGTACTGAGATGCTGGTGTCTTTGACTGTAAAACACTGAGTACCAATGTGGGGGAGAAAGGAAATATCAGCAACCTACACTAACCTACCAGAGTTGGGGACTCCTTGCCCTCAGATGCCCATAACAGAATATTCTGTGTAAGGAAAGTGTATTAACATTAGAGGCCATATGCAGGCTCAGGGCTATTTATTAAAAAATCATTACTGTAAGCTGGGTGTAAATGATAAGCTATTTTTCTTTGAGCCAATGCTTCCTTGCACTAAAATATGTATACAAACTAAATTTCAGACTTTCAAGGACCCGGATAGTAAACACTAAAATATATGCACAATCAGAGTCAAATATTTGTATGCATCCATAAGAGATTATTGACCAAAAGGCCCCCTTGCCTTTGTGTGTTTATTTATATATTTATTTGTTTAAATCTTTCTGTCTATAGCTCAACATTGTAAGTTCAAGGGAGAGAGAGTGTTACTTACGAATGACTAATGAACCCAGAGCCTCCAGTCGGGCTTACTGTTTGCATGGAAAAGAAAATCAGTGGAACAAATCCATTTTAGTTTTTTAGACTCTAACGTTCTTGGACCTGTATAGAGCACCATGAACTCAAAGCAGTCAGATGTAGACATGGTGCCCTCAGGAGCAATCACAGCTCCCTGTAAGTCAGCGACTTGCAGATTGCTCTACAAGGTCTCCTTGATTCTACAGGTCCATACAGAACCGTAAATTATAGCTATGCGTGCCATTGCAAATGAGTTAATTGCTATCTCCTGGTAACAACGAAGCTGTGAATCAGGCTAACTAAACAGGGCTGTAGTAATTTTACCAGAGAGGGAAAGCTTGTAAGAGACTCATATTCCACCACGGTCCTGTAACCTCCTCCCCCACTCAACCCACTGACATTTTATAATGCTAATATGGGTAAGGAATAATCATAATACTTAGCATTTCTATAGCTCTTAACAAACATTCGATAATTAATCCTCATGCCACCTTCGAAAGGCAAGCGGTCGTGTCTATTGTTATCCCACCTTCCAAAGCCTGGAACTGGAGAAATGTTAAGAGATTCTCGGAAAGGTTAAGAGCCTTGTCAAAGGGCACAAGAAAAGCTAGTAATAGAAGTTAAACTCCAGCTGAGACATCATGCCACGCAGATGTGTGACCTCTTGGAGGCTTGACAGCTCTTTAGAGTCGTGAGGCCACTCTGGGCTGTAGGAAGCTCAGTAGGACTGGGGAGAAAACAGTACAGAGGCCGAAACAGGTGAGGTGCGCCAATCGGTAGCTGTGGAAGAAAGAAGTAGCTCGAGCCTCAGTTTCTCAGTCTCCCCCTTTGTCCCCCACAGCAGTCTCTTTCTTTTCTTCACCGTTGAGTGAAGTATGCAAAGCTTTAAAGAAAGAATGCCCCCGAATTTAAAAGCGTAGTGCTCTTTTTCCAGGTAGTATCAGACAACTGGGACTCCCCACTAAGAAAAGGGCAACCAGGTTCTCCTTCAGAGACCCAAGCACGCTCAAGAGGAACGAGAATGAGGTGGCTCCTTTGTCCTGCTTGCCATACACATAGGCATGTCCCGCATGCACATACCAAAAAAACCAACCAATCAACTAATCAAATAAAAACCACATGTAAAAAACCATCAAATTAATGAACAAAAGTACCCTAATGTGTCCTTATTCTTCAATTATGTGGAAAATATCTTGACCTAAGTAATACCCTTTATTGCAATCACCAATTCCTGTGAACTTGTGATATGTAATAAAGTGTATTCCTAAGTAAAAAACTGCATTTTAGAAGCTGAAAATGTGAGAGAAGAAGTTGAGCTCACTGGAGGAATGAGAAAATATGAGTGTGTGAGATGTTTTGACAAATCAAATGCTAAAACCCCAGATTTCGCAATGTTAAAAACCATTTCTTTAAATTGCTATTTATCTTTATATGCTAGCAGTACCTAATAAAAGTTTATTTAGCATTCTGAAATGGAAATTTTGCCTCTCTTAAGTGATATTGATACCTGGAGCTGGCCAGAAAGAAAGTTTCAGGTAGAGAAAGTCATATGTGGGGAAAGGTAGCTTTAATTAGCTTACGGGAAGCCATCCACACGGTTCTTGGAGGAGTTTGCTGCCACTCTGTCCCACCTGCCCAAAACACAGAGTATTGTGGTAACAGGAGCTTGTAGAAGGCAACGGAGAGAATCTCAGAGATTTCATTGTCATTGTTATTTTGAGACAGCATCCCCCTGCTTAGCCCAGGCTGGTCTGGAAGCTTTGATCTTCCAGTGTCTGCTGCTCAAGTGCTAAAATAACAAGCCTGAAAAGCCTGGCAGTGGTGGCGCACGCCTCTAAACCCAGCACTCCAGAGGCAGAGGCAGGCGGATCTCTGTGAGTCTGAGGGCCAGCCTGGTCTACTCTACAGAGCGAGTTCCAGGTTAGGATCCAAAGCCACAGAGAAAAGTCTTGGAAAACAAACAACAAAACAAAAAAAAACAAAACAAAACAACAACAGAACAGGCCCGAGGCACCACATTTGACTCTAATCTGAGACTTCTGAAAGGATTATGGCAAAGGACAGCAGAAAAAAAAAATGAAATCATGAGGTCACAGGAAGCAAGAACATCCGTCTACTCCTCCCCTCAACAGCATTAAAGGGAGATCAGCTAAACCAGTGTCGGTGGCGCACGCCTTTAATCCCAGTACTCAGAAGGCAGAGGCTGGCGGATCTCTCTCTGTGACTTTGAGGCCAGCTTGGTATACACAGCTAGTTCCAGGCAGTCAGGGCTACAAGGTGAAACCCTGCCTCAAAAAACAAAAGAACCAGCCGGGCGGTGGTGGCGCACGCCTTTAATCCCAGCACTCGGGAGGCAGAGGCAGGCGGATCTCTGTGAGTTCGAGACCAGCCTGGTCTACAAGAGCTAGTTCCAGGACAGGCTCCAAAGCCACAGAGAAACCCTGTCTCGAAAAACCAAAAAAAAAAAAAAAACAAAAACAAAAGAACCAATGAGAGAGAGAAAGAGAGAGAGAGAGAGAGAGAGAGAGAGAGAGGGAGGGAGGGAGAGAGAGAGAGAGAGAGAGAGAGAGAGAGAGAGAGAGAGAGAGAGAGAGAGAGAGTGGCTCCTGTTAGCTTTATAGTTTTGTGTCCCCAAACTATTGATTCAGTTCCCTAGGTATTTTGCTAGATTGTATGTTCATGAGTATGTAGTTTGGAAGAGGTGGGACCACACTATTTTCTTTAACTGATCTTAGTTAACTATCTAAGATTATTAACATTAGCATCTATCATCACAGAAAAACTTAGTAGAGAGCCTTACAAGCTCAAATATTCAAATGTTTATCTTAATTTATTGGTTCATATAAAAGATGGAATTAGAAACCAGTACACTGTACCTACCTAGGAAATACTCAGGAATCACCATTAGACCAAACTGGGGTGGCCGTTTTGAATTGCTTGTGTTGGGGCTTTAAGATAGCTTTTCTGTATTTAAATATAGATTGCAACTTTTAGAGACTCTAAGTGAGGCACTGATATTTGAATTGTTTTAAATCAAAATAGTTCTCTTAACCATTTTAATTATGTCCTTAAAAATAATAATAAAAAAAACAAACCCAAAACCAAACCAAAGTTCAAGGGTGAAGGTGGTACTCACTCCGATCAAATACTAAAAGATTGCATCATTGGTCCTCATGGCTGTGTGTCAGCCAGTATCTAACTTCCCAGAAGATGAGCACAGCATGGGGCTTGTCTGATAGAAATACTATTTGAATCATTAGGATGCTGGAGCTGAAGGCAGCAGGCCATCACTTTCAATTCTGAAAAGGTTGTCTCTCTCAAAGGTGACTTACACATTCATTACATTCTTTACCTATGTAAATTAGTAATCAAATATTCTAAATGGGTGATGAAAATAATTTTGTCTATCGCTAGCATCTCAAATCATAGTCACAAGGTTCAAAAAGTCGGATTAGGGAGTTTTTTATTAAAATATCTTCCTGTCACCTTGTAATATTTTCTAAGTTATTAAATCTTCTGTAAGCATATGACCTAACTAAACACATGTAAAATTTATTTAGAAGGTAAATAAAATTAGATCCCCAAATCTTTTACTATACTGTTTAGTAAACTTTTTCCTCATGAGAGAAGCTGGAAGAATGAATGAACCTTAATTAACTTATTGGCTTCTTGGTCATGCGATTGCTGTGTGGAATCCATTATTTTAATTGGCTGTCTTCTGTGGACAGCTTTATGTATGTAGAGAGAATGAAACAACAAGTTAATTTCTAATAATTCTCTATTTGTCTAGCTCTTCTGATAGCATCCATCATTCTCGATTTTAATTACAATTTTTAAACATGCAAATGGAAGATGAAGAGTCAGAAATTGAGCGATGGTAATTCATTTAAGTCACAGGAGACAGAAAAGGATCACAGTCAAACCTGCTCATTGTAGCATTCTGAGTTCTGATGTGGCGCAGAGTGTCCCTATTTCAGCTTTGTAAGAGTTTTGGGCTGGAGAGAAGGCTCAGCAGTTAAGAGTACTTATAGAAGACCCAAGTTTGGTTCTCGGCACTGACATGGCGGCTCACAACCATCTGTAACTCCAGTTGCATGAGAGCTGATGTCTTTTTATGACTTCCTTGGGCTCTGAGCATTCATGTGGCATATATATATATGTACATGCAGACAAAACATTTATACACGTTAAATAAGATAAAACAATTAAAAACCATTTAAAAAGAAGGTAAGAGCTTTGTCATTGTTCAAATTTCCCCAATTCTCTTTTGCATTTATGTTTATCAAAACAAAACAAACAAGCAAACTGAGAAACTATGGGTGCTGGGCTGAGCAGTGACCTAGTCTACAGAAAAGCCACAGTTAGAACTCTCCAATGCAGAGTTTAGTTGTTCCCCAAAATGTGATTATGAGGAAAACCAACAAGCATTTAATCTAAGTTTTTGTATGAATGGAAGTTTGGATTTCTCATGAGTGAATTCTTAAGCTTAACTACATGGCCACATGGCATGTGGGTTTAAATCTATAGGCCGCCAAACTTCTCCAAAGCACAGTATCACTTAGCCTTCCTAACAACAATGCATGAGATTTCCCAGCACAGTGGCCTTGTATCTCATCCTTGTATCTACATATAAACCAGAGACATGACAAGGGGGTTCTGTGTGCTATTTTGATGTTATACACACATAGATATAGATCTTGCTATCAGTCAAAACCAAATATAATGTATTTATTTTACATCCCAGCTGCAGTTTCCCCTCCCTCCTCTCTCCCCAATCTCACCTCTGTTTCCACTCCCTAATCTACTCCTGCTCAGGAAAGGGCAGACATGAATAGCAACAAACCATGGCGTATAAGGTGTAGTAAGACTTAGCACCTCCCCATGTATGACCCGGGCAAGATCACCCAGTATGAGGATTAGGGTTTCAAAAACCAGTAAGAGAGTCAGAGACAGCCCCTGCTCCCACTGTTAGGAGTCCCCCCAAATGGCCAACCTACCCAACTGTAGCATATATGCAGAGTGCCCACCTAGGTCGGTGCCGTATAGGCGCCTTGATTGTCGGTTCAGGCTCTGTGAGCCCCTGTGAGCCCAGGTTAGTAGATTCTTTGGGTTTTCTTGCAGGGTCCTTGACCCCTCCCACCCCGGCTCCTGTGATCTTTTCTCCAACTCTTCGGCAGGATTCCCCGAGTTCATTTTTATAATGATTAATAGTGTTGGGCTTCGTATAAGCTACTTTTCTGTTGCTGTGGCAGCATGCCATGACCGAGGCAAATAAAAACAAAGGCAAAACCAAAACACGACATCTAATTTGGCTTATTGTCCCAGAAGGTTAGAGCCCATTATGGGAGAAAAAGGCACGTTGGCAGAACGGCTGAGAACTCGTATTTCAAACTGCAAGCGGGAGACAGAGAACACTGGGAATGGCAGTGCGATCTTTGCAACCTCAAAGCTGGGTCCCAATGACATTTACTTCAGCAAGGCACACCTCCTAACCCTTCCCAAACAGTTCTACCAAACAGGGGCTAATTGCCCAAACTTAAGAGGCTATGGGAGTCATTCTCATTCAAACTACCGCCATCATTCTTATACTTACTTGCCATCCTTGTATTTTCTTTGATGAAGAATCTGCCCAAATCTTCTGCCATCTTTACTAACACATTAATTATGCATATTGCTGAGGCTCTGTGTGATACTTTGATGTGATGCCCACATAGACAGGGATCTTGCTATCAATCAAATCCAGTCATATCTACCTCTCCAGCTCTATTCAGTCTCTGGTGTGAGTGTTCTACTTTTACTTTTATGTTTTTAGAACATAAGAGGATACTTGTCTGTGTTCCATCTTTTTTACCTGCATGCCGATTTCCAATTAATCCATTTTGCTGCAGATGACAGGATTTCATTCTTCTTCCTCTTTTTAAAGAGACTTATTTTACTTGAATGTATATATATATATATATACGTGTGTGTGTGTGTGGTGTGTGTGTATGTGTCTGTCTGCATGTCTTTGTGAATGCACATATGTATGCAGGTGTTAAGTTCAGAAAATATTCTGATATTCTCAGAGCTAGAGTTACAGGTGGTTGTGAGCTGCTCGATGTGAGATGTTCCTTTTATTACTATTTGATTGAAATTTCTATACTTTATTTTTAAAATGTATTTTGTCTCTGCTTTTGAGATAGTAGCTCTCTTTATGCTGTCCAGGTTGGCCTTGAGCTTGCTATGTGGTCCCAGCTGTCTTGTAACTCAAGATCCTCTTGCTGTAACCTCCAAAGAAGCTAAGATTATATGTGTGCACCATTGTACCATGCACCAATAGTGAATATATATGTGTATACATACATACATACATACATATATATGGTTCTGCATATGGGAGACATATGCAGTATTTGTTTTCCTGAATTTGGCATTTTTTGCTTAATTGTACACATTTCTAATTGTACCCATTTTCCTGAAAAATAACATGAATTCATTCTTCTTTGTGGCTGCATTAACTTCTTTTTTAAAAAATTATTTATTATGTATAGTGTTCTGCCTGCATTTCTGACTGCAGGCCAGAAGAGGGGGACTAGATCTCATTACAGAAGGTTGTGAGCCACCATGTGGTTGCTAGAAATTGAACTCAGGACCTCTGGAAGAACAGCCAATGCTTTTAACCTCTGAGTCATCTCTACAGCCCCACCTGCATTAACTTCTATTGTGTATTTGTGCCATATTTTCTTTCTTAATATGTGTCCTGGATAATGAGACTAATACAGCAATATATACAAATTCAGAGGTTGTCTCTTTACTTAGACACTTAGACTTTTGGGTTTATTGCACAGAGTGCTATTGATGGATCACATGGTAGGTTCTATTCTGCCTTCTTAGAGAATCTCCATACCTGATTCTTACAGTGGCTGAACAAGTTTATATTGCCATCAACAGTGAATAAAACTTCCCTTTCTCCACATCCTTGGCAGTACATGTAATTTATTTTTTGTTCTTTCTTTTGTTTTTTTGAGACAGGATTTCCCTGTGTAGCCCTGGCTGTTCTGTAACTCACTCTGTAGACCAGGCTGGTCTCGAACTCAGTGATCTGCCTGCCTCTGTCTCCCAAGTTCTGGGATTAATGGTGTGTGCCAGAACCATCTGATATCATTTTTTTGGGAGAAAGGGGGTAATAGTCATTCTGACTAGGGTAGGATGGAATCTTAAAACACTTTTAATTTACATTTCTTGATGGCTAAGGTTGTTAAACATTTTAAAAAGTATTTATTGGCTATTTGTATTTCTTCTTCAGATAACTGTTTAAAGATTGAGAAAAACTAGAATGAATGTTGGATTTTGTCAATTTTTCTCCATCTATTGAGATGAAAGTATAATTTTTCTCACTTATTGTATTAACATGGTAAATTGTATCAATTTTTCAAGTGTTAAATATGCTTTTCATACCCCAAATAAACTCCACTTGGTTATATTATTTCATGAAATGTGATTTATTAAACACTATCCATTTGAAAATGAACAACTTGAGGCCTGGGGAGATTATCCGGTGGATAAGAGTGTTTGCTAAAATGAGTTCAAATCCCTAGAACCCACATAACAAGCTGGTCATCGCCTTGTATTCCTATATCACAGAGTTGGTGGGGAGAGATATGTGGATCCTGGGAACTCTCTGGATAGACAGTCAAGTAGAAACAGTGAGGTTCAGGTTCAGTGAGAGGCTTTATCTCAACAAATAACATGTTTATACATTATATATTCCTAAATATAATCTGGTCAGTCTGTTTAATGTTACCAGTATGTATGTTTTCAGGGCTGACCATTTGGTATTGGATAATCAATTGGTGTGTTCTTTCTTGGGGAAGACTATTTATCCAACTCATAAGTCAAAAAAATTAATGAAAAAGTGGCTATGAATTTGAAAGAGACCAAGGATGAGTAGATGGGAAGGTTTGGAGGGAGAAAAGATGTCAGAACTGTTGTGGAGAGCTATAAAGGAGGACATGTGGTGTGCTCTTCTGGCCTCTATATGCATGTATGCATGCATGTGTTCCTTCTCATATGCACATATTTGCTTGTGTGTCCCTAAATGAACAACCTAGGGATTTTAGTGTAGTCACAATTTTGTATGATCTTAACTTCTTTTGTGCTGGCTAATTTTATGTCAACTTGATATAAGCTAGAGTTGTCAGAAAGGAGGGAGCCTCAACTGAGAAAATGTCTTTGTGGTGGCTTGAAAGAAAATGTGGTGTAGGAGGTTCTTCTGTTTGTGTGTTGCTTTCATTGGTTGAATAAAGATATTGCCTTGGCCTTTTGATAGGGCAGCCCTCAGGTAGGTGGGGAAGACAGAACAGAATTCTGGGAGAAAGAAAAGCAGAGACAGGCAGACACCATGAATGTCCTGCCTGAGACAGATGTAGGTTAGACTCTTGCCAGTAAGACCCAGTTATGTGGTGATACACATATTTAATAGAAATGGGTTAATCAAGATGTGAGAGTCAGCCAATAAAAGGCTAGAGCTAATGGGCCAGGCAGTAATTTAATTAATACAATTTCCACATAGTTGTTTCAGGGGTTAAACTAGCCGGGCGGTGGGACATGACCCTCTCCTACATACAACAAAAATGGCTCTCACAGGGAGTGGCACTATTGGGAGTTGTGACTTTGTTGGAGTAAATATGGTCTTCTTGGAGGAAGTATGTCACTGAGAGGCGGGCTTTGAGATCTTTTGCTTAAGTTTCACTCAGTATGACAGTCAACTTCCTGTTCCTTGCAAGATGTAGGACTCTCAGCTACTACTCTAGCACCATGTCTGCTTGCATGCCACCATGATGATAGTGGACTCAACCTTTAAATCTATAAGCGAGCTACCCGAATGAAACGTCTCCTTTATAAGAGTTGCCATGCTCATGGTGTCTCTTCACAGCCACAGAACCGTTAACTAAAACAACATCCATAAGGTCAGTCTGTACACAAGCTTGTGGAACATTTTCTTCCTCCCTCCCTTCCTCCTCCCCTCTCCCTTTCCCTCATAGTTTATTGCAGGATTAGGGTTCTGAATTTACCCCCAATTCTCAGAGTTCAGCTATAACCGTGTTTTAACTCCAACTCTGTCACAGGATTCACAGAGATAAGAGTGTGACTGGGGTTTTGACTCCATTTGACCACCCTGCCCATGGTCACACTGCCACCAAAGTAAGACCAGGTTACCTCAGTGACCCACCTGGGAACTGACAGCAAGATTCTTTAGTTTCCATAGGTTAACTGCATGCAGACATCCTTTTAAAATACTCAAAAACAAAACAGTCAAATAGAGCTAGAGAAAGGGGAAGCTAAAACTGGAAAGCAAGTGCATGGTGACAGATAACAGAAAGCATGATACCCTTGTTAGGTTCTATTGCTGTGAAGAGACACCAGTACCATGGCAACTCTTATAAAGGAAACCATTTAATTGTGGCTGGCTTATAGTTTCAGAGGTTTAGTCCATTATTATCATGGCAGAAAGCATGGCAGTGTGTAGGCAGACATGGTGTTGAAGAAGGAGCTGAGCGTTCTACATCTTGATACTCAGGCATCAGGAAGAAACTGAGACACAATAGGCCTGGACTGAGCTTCTGAGACCTCAAAGCCCTCGCACAGTGACACACTTCCTTCAAGAATGCCACACATACTCCAACAAGGGCACTCGCCCCAATAGTGCCAGTCCTTATGAGTCTATAGAGCTATGTTTATTCAATCTGCCACATTCCACTTTTTGGCCCCCATAGGCTTATAGCTATATCATAATGCAAAATGCATTTCAAAGGTCCCCATAGTCTATAATAGTCCCAACATTGTTTAAAAGTCCAAAGTTCAAATCTTTTTTGAGACTCATGTAATTTCTAAGTTGTAATCCTCTGTAAAATCAAAATAAAAAGTCAGATCACATACTTCCAACATACAATGGCACAGGATATACATTACCCTCTCAAAACACAGGGAAGGGAGCATAATGAGGAAATAATGGACCAAAGCAAGACTGAAAACAAGTTGAGCAAACTCCAAACTCTGCATCTTCATGCCTGGTGTCAAAATGCTCTTCAGATCTCCAATTCGGTTCAGCTTTGTTGACCACAAGACACTTCTTTCTCTTGGCCTCATTCTGCTCCCTGATAACAGGTTTCCTTGGCAGGTATCACACAACTCTGGCATCTCAAACATCTTGGGTTCTCCAAGGCAATCAGGCTTCAATTTCACAGCTTCACAAAATGGCCTCTCTACTAGGCCTCCATTCAGGGACACCCCTACACTTGCCTGTCCTCAGTGGCTTTCTTTAGGTAAATTTCATAACCTCTTTCTTCTATCCTTAACTCTAAAGGCAGAACCCATGTGGCTGAAGTTGTCAAGTTCTGTTGCTTACTTGGGTTGGAACATGGACCCCATATTCAATTACATCTTTACCAGCTTTCTGTTTTCTTTGATTTCCTTCACTGCCTAAGCTTGCGTATTGGCTAGTTTTCTGTGTCCAGTTGACACAAGTTAGAGTCATCAGAGGAAGGAGCCCCAGCTGAGGAAATGCCTTGATGAGATCCAGCTGGAAGGCATTTTCTCAATTAGTTATCAATGGGGGAGGGCCCAGCCCATGGTGGGTGGTGCCACCCTTGGACTTCTGGTCCTGAGTTCTATAAGAAAGTGGTTGAGCAAACCAGGGTGGACAAATCAGTAAGCAGCTTCCCTCTACGGCCTCTGCATCAGCTGCTGCTTCCAGGGCTTTGAGTTCCTGTCCTGACTTCCTCCAGTGATGAACAATAATGCTGAAGTATAAGCCTAATAAACCCTTTCCTCCCCAACTTGCTTCGTGGTCATGGTATTTCATTACAGCAATAGAAACCCTAACTAAGACAACTTGACTGCCCTGAAACTCAATCTGTAGATCAGGATGGCCTTAAATTCAGAAATCTGCTTGCCTTTACCTCTGGAATACTTGGATTAAAGGAGTGCACCACCCACACCATGCTTTAAGCATTTCTTTAATTCCTTTTCACAAGTTGGAAGCTTAACTGAGTGGGGTCTTGTCCTGAGGTCACCATTTCCTTTATTACATTTAACATCAGGCTTTTCTTTAAATCTGTTTATCTCCTTGAACACAGGACTTAGATCCATTACACTTCCTGGTGTCCCCCTTTCTCCTCAAATTGTACATTTTAATATGTTTCCTTGTTCAGCTTGCTCCTTTTCACTATAAATCTTCACCAATAGCCACATGACAGAGGTAATACAGGGTTGTTTTGAAATTTCCTTTGCCAACACAACTAATCCAAAACTCTTCACTGTAGCCTCAGGCAGACATTTTAGACAAGGGCAAAAATATCCACATTCTTCACCAAAATCCAACAACAGTCTCTAGGCCTCATATTAATATTCTTCTCCTCTGAAGCCTCTTGAATCACGCTCCCACACTTCAAATTACCTTCATCACCACTGTCTTCCATGACAGTACAGCTTCAAGTCAGAAAGGGTCCCAGCACTGAGAGGACTGAATGGGGTTCCCTACCTAACCAAGAATCTATTTGAAATGAAGTGTTACTAGGTATATCAACTACAGTACATGGCATGGCAGGCCCTGTGCCCAAAAGAAGTAAGCCAATACAAAATGGATTAATAAATATTTTTGTGGACTTTTTGTTTCATTTTGTTTCTTTTTAGCATTTTTACATCTTATTGGTCTTTTGCCTGTTCATTTTGAATTTTCCATTTTTTTAAAGAGAGAGAGAGAGAAAGAGAGAGAGAGAGAGCGAGAGAGAGAGAGAGAGAGAACATAAAGGGTAATTCTAGGAAGAGTTAGGGGAGGGAAAAGATGATCAAAATGTATTACATGCAGTTATTTTTTAAATAAAAAATTAAAAATACAGTCAACCCATTAAAGAGCAGATGCTTAAAAATAAAATATGGAAGGAAAATTTGGCAAGGAAATTGAAACATGGAGAATGAACAACAGCAAAATGCTAGGAATAAAAGAAATAGTCAAGTAAAAGGGAAAAAACTCCACATATAAGAAAACATCATCAATAGACAAGACCATGCAGATGGATGAATTTCAGGGATGGAGAACAAAGTGGAGTCAATAATGCAAACAAACACATGTAAGAAAAAAACCTAAGGGATGCAAACAGTGTTTCCAAGAAATCTGGGATACATTTAAAAAGCCAAAACTGAGAATTCATAGTGTAGCAGAAGGGGCAGAGTTAAAGCAAAAAGAAACAGATTTTTAAATGAAATTACAGCGGGAAGCTTTTCAAACCTAGAGAATGAAGTAGACATTGAAGCAAGGAGGCATTGAGAAATGCAAAGATACAAAGGCAGGAACATCAGAATAACCCCAGAGCCTTCAGCAGCAGCAGTCCTGAAGCCAGGAGGGAATGCAATGATCTATTTCAATTCCAGAGACTGCAAACCAAGGATGGTATACCCAGCAAAATTGTCCCACACTTCCGCCGAAGACACAGGGACCACCATGGCATATTCACGCCAACCGCTGCAAATACTGGAGAGTTTTACTTAAAGCCCAAAATTCAGTTGTGCTGCCACTGTTTCCTATTTTGAGCATAAAGCAGAGGATGAAGTGAGGTAGCTCGTGCTCATTTAGCAGGTGATGGAGCCGAACTATGAGCCCTGGTCATCGGTCTTCTGTGTTCATAGGCCCACTTATTGTGGCACCTTATACGTAAGAATAACACTTTTTCCCTGCTTCCCCCTCTGCCCACCAATACCTGAGGCAGGTGGGAGAGTTGGCCCTGTGGTCATAACAGTGGGAGAGCCATCTCTGACCCCCCACCAGCAGCACCACTGTGGAGAGCAGGCCTTTCTGAGTTAGAACCTTAAGGGAATCCCTTAGGGACTGCCCTTAGAGGGGATTGTTGGATATTGGCTTTAACTTCTCTACTTCTTGGCTTGAGATTTGAGCCTTCATCCCAACATGCGCTTCCGCTGTGGTACACTGCCCCCCCCACCCCCCGAAGAGGCACAAGCAATGGTGCTGCCTGATTTTGGATCAGAACATGGAGGACCATCAGTCAATGCAAACCTCTGGTTACACGCACATAGCCCATGTCAAGTATTCAGTTACAGGGGCACAAAGCTGACGAAAACTGTGATACCCATGCTGTGTAGTTTGGTGCACTGATAATACTTGATCCAAGTTAGATGCCCCTGTTTCTCAGATAAGGAAGATGAGGGGTATGGAGATGGCACATAACGAGAATGCCACCAAGATTAGAGTCAAGGTACAGCTGTTTTCAAAGTGACTCCCCTTCAGGTTGTTCCTATTATTTATATGCTGCTTAGAGACGGGATATTCTGCAAATACATAAAAGTATAGCCATCCATCCCAGTTTATGCCTATTCTCTCAGGGTAATTACTAATAATGGTCTTTGGATTTTCATGAATATTTTCTTAGAAGATAAACTGTATGATCTCTTCACTAATATTATTCACATTTAAGTTTATGTTTCAATCCGAAATTATTTGTATTTTTAAAGTTTCCCATGGCCTGATCTCTCCCTAACACATGCTCTCTCTCTCTCTCTCTCTCTCTCTCTCTCTCTCTCTCTCTCTCTCTCTCTCTCTCCCTCTCCCTCTCCCTCTCCCTCTCCCTCTCCCTCTCCCCCTCTCTCCCTCTCCCTCTCCCTCTCCCTCTCTCTTTCTCCATTCCTCCAGTTTATTTAATGTGTCGTAATTTGATGGAGTTTGTCTGCACAACACTGAACACAGTTCAGTAACTTGACTTGTACAGGGTGAACGTGCTAGTTACTCCCACGATCTTCCTTTTACCAACATAAATTCAAACCTGTTCCCGGTGGGCTGTCCATGCCGTTTCCCAGTGAGTGGAGCAACACATCCCCTCACCGTGTTGAGAACAGGTTGGCCACTGGGAAGACGCTATCTGTAGCTCAACTTAGAAATCATAGGAACTTAGAGCCTATTAATGGTTTCGAAATGTGGTTCTTTTGGGAGAAATAAGGAGGGAAAAGAAAAGGTAAAAGCTATGGCAATATTTTTGTTTTTAACATAGAACTTTCTACAAGCAGACTTTGGCTCATATCTGACAACGTTTTCTCAGTAAATATATAAGTGAACATACATTAGTCCTCTATAAATATCTTTATTGTGGAAAAATGTCTACTTGTTTTCGCCTTTAAACATGTAGTGTGCATGGACTATGTCAATGAAGAGCCAGTGCATATGTCATAATTAAAATATTTGCATTAGCAAAAAACTCCAAACCAGATCCAAGAGGCACCTCTCTTTCTACCACAGAGTGTCAGGAACGCGGATTCAAGCACTTTTATTTTTTTGTTCTCTTGAGACTCTGTGTTGTCCACCCCTTTGTACTTCCTTACAGCCAGCATTTGATTTAAAATGTTATTTCAGTTTCAAGATAGCTAATTGCTTTTGTATCACATTTCATGAACACATTTTTTTTTCCAGTTGTCATTGGAGGCCAAACCATAAGCAATGTATTTAGCCTTCTGCTCACCCAATCATATTCAGCCTAAAAAAAAAAAAAGGAAAAAAAAAGACTTTCATCTAAAGAAATTCCCTGTGGAGTAGGAAACACAGCTGTTTTTATCCAACTAGGCAGCCTGCAGAGAGAGACTATTTTCCTTGAGGGGAAAGGACACTCAGGTTTTGAGAATCTAGGTACTGTACCATTGGGGAAAGAACTGAAAAGAAAATAGACCATCTTTTCCAGTTCTATTGTGCAGAATATAAAGAAACCCTTTGTTCGCTCTTGATGTCCTCCTCCTTCTTGCTCAATCTCCAGTCTTTTAAAAGTCTACCCTTAACTAAATGGGTGAGCTGCAAAAAAGATTAAACTTAAAAATATACCAGGAATACGGAATGAAGAGGGGTGATTGATCTTTGAGTAGGCATCCAACAGTGCAATGAAATTCTCAAGCAGGCTCCTTTTTATTTCGAATGGGTTTGATTCAGAGGGATTTTATAGCTGCTAAATCATGCAGTTGGCAGAGACTGCGCGCTTCTCACAGTTACTTTCAAAGATGTCAAATTTGGCAAAGGCAATAGAAATACTGGGATTTACTGAGGTTGCTTCCTCCCCCCTTTCTTGGAGAAAATGTTTTAAAATCCAGCACGCTTAGAACTAATACCATACAACGTAAGTATACAGAATTGCAGGTTTCACGGAAAGACTGTGGCACTCTTGGGCAGTATGACTACACACTTTGGCAAAAAACCTGGCAGCCAATGCTCGTCACTGGAGAAAGCTCCCTTTGGATTACCAGTGGAACTGGGTTCAGCGTCACAGCCTTTGGAACCCCAAAGCTGCTCATTTCTAACAGGACAGCATTCTTAGCTCATCCAGAAGGAAGCAGACCGGAAGCAACGCCTTTGGGTTGGGCGAATACAAGCTCCCAGCCCCATATCTGTATAGGGCAGTTACCATGAGCATGCCTAGGATTTAGAATGCCCGGCTGTCACTAGCTCTCCATTTGGCTCTCCAAATGACTCGCATGCCATGTTCAAGTCGCAGTTATGCTATATATAAACAGAGCTAATGGACTAGTTTATCAGGCTGCCAAAGGAATGAATGTGACAGTCTTAAGATAGAGACACGGTGAGTGATCGATAAAAGCCATCGTAATTATTAACCACATGAAGCTCAGTAAGTGCCATCTATGATCAATTGGGGAGAAGGGAATATTTTTCATAAGGCTTGCATTTTTTTTCAGAGTATAGATGATATAACCATCACCACTGTATTTATGATATCATGCTTCACCATTGTTTTATGTGGGAGAATGTGGTGCCCACTCTCCGTTGGTCAGTGGGCACTGCTCCACTGCTGATCATAATCAGGTTGTAATCCCTTCTCTGCCCATAGAGAGTAATTGTTCCAGCTTTTTTTTTTTTTTTTTTTTTTTTTGCCCTTAGGCTGTAGCTCACTTCTTCTGATGGGATGAAACACAATGTACAACAGCACGAGGTTAACGAAAGGGCGCACCGAACTGGTCCAGGTGATCTGCTTTCTCGTCCATAGCAACCCATTTGTGAGTCTTTCCCATAATCCTTGGACTTCCGTAGTTCAAACGAGCCTTGATTTCAGGCAGAAAAATCACCTGTGGTATTATGATTCTAATAGTATTTATTTCTGATATCAAGATCTCCTTAAATATAGATTCTAAAACTTGTACTGAGCCATGTACTAATCGCTGTGACAATTTTTTTTTAAAAAAAATATTTGATTCCTGATGAGATCCCCCCACTTGAGGGTGATGAGGATGCCTCCCGCATGGAAGAAGTAGATTAGAGATGCCCTGGGAAGACCATGTCCTCTGTATAGTTTCCCTGTGCTCCCCCAGCAGCCTTGACTGGCCCTGACCTACCTGGCTCTCTGCTCATGCTAGAGGATCTCTTACCCTGTCTTGTGCCTTAAGGCAGGAAAATCCCCTCCCACAGAATAGCAGGGTTGGGTATTGTGTATTGTGTTTTTTTGTTTGTTTTATTTTGTTCTGAAATTAAAAGTATGCAAAAATAAAGAAAATGCAGTTTTATGTAAAAAAAAATATTTGATTTCTACAGTGATCCCGAGTAATAAACCACTTTCTTCACTTTTTCCAGGTGAATGGATATTATTATGTTATGAAAATTAACTGCCTTACACTATTTATTATTTAATTTTCCCCATTCAAGTAGGAACGGATGTCTTTTGTTTATTCTGAACATAATGCTTTGCGCAGTGCCCAAGTATACAGTATACTTTCTGTAGTATTCTAATTTAATGTATGTAGAAGTACTAATAGATTCTGAGGTACTATAAGGTTTTCTTTGTCTCTGTCTATTTTAAAGTGTACATCCCAAGTATAAACACACACACACACACACACACACACACACAAACAAACACACGTGTGTGCACATGCACCTTGATTCCTTAAAAAAATGCTAAAGAAAGATTCAGATAGAAACCAAGACTGTTCAAGTTCAGGGACACTGACTAAGCTTTATTCTAGAATCTAAGGCAACCAGGTAGAAGTAGCTTATCCAAACAAGCAAGATGATTGAAATGTTAAACTAGATGTCCCAGCTCTGCCTACTGGAACAGATATAGATTGAGAAGGTCCAATCTTAGAGACTGTGGGCAGGATGGCAGGACAATGTCGCTTTCTCCCCCCCCCCCCAGAGAATCCCAGGATATAATTAAAAGTGTAAATTGGCGTGTGCTCTATTTCCACATAAGGGGACATGAGATCTTTTGTTTTTAATACAGTCAAAGCACTTTTTGACATCTCTGGCCTTGTATTAGCTGGCTTCTCCTGTCTCCAAAATTGCTGTCTTGTTAGCACAGGACCAGCAGCGGTTCCGTATATCTCAGGGTCCACTATCCCCCACCTGGAAATTCTTTCAGCTCTCCTCACGCCCTGTTCCTTCTGGCCTTTCGGTTTCAGCTCATATACTACATCCCCCAGAAAGACCCTCCATGACCATTACACCAACTGCCCTCTTCTTCCAAACGACATTGTATGTCTTCTTACTTCTTCTTACTTTTGGCTGGTTGTCTGTCTTACTAATTTTGGCTGATCTTCACTTCTGACTATGTTCCCTCCAAATGTCTTAAGTTAGTTTTGTGTGAGTTGGGATGTTTTTTCTTCCTGTATTTAAAACTGATGAAAATCTAGAATTTGTATATCTTCAATAAACATGTGTGTGCACACTGTTGTCTGAAGAATACGATACTAAGTACTACAAGGTTATCTGAAGTTGAAAAGTTTTGTGATTTTAAAGCTCTGATAGCTCCTGAAAAGAGTGAACACATCACTTGGCCTCCGAGGACTCACACTGAAGCCTTGGTCAGGGGTTGTTGACAGCATAGGAAACCCTGCATTGGCGTTAAGGATATTTGGATCATATAGTCTTCCAGGCAAGGCTGAAGAGAAGACATTGGAGGTCAGGTGCAACATATACAAATGTCTCTGAAAGTTGAGGAATAATTAGGATAATTATAGAAGTTTTATTACCATTATGAAGACATTGGCTGGGAGGCATCTATTCTGAAGTCCAATAGGCCACTATCTGGAAATCTGTGTGTCTTTCTCTAGGCTTACAGTAATGTTTGCTTTATTTTTTCAGTTCTAAAAGTTGGGGTTTTGATTGTGTTAAGACTGGGCACTAGAGCCAGGTGTGGTGGTATATACTTTTAATCCCAGCACTTGGGAGGTAGATCTCTGAGTTCAAGTTTAGCCTGGTCTACAAACAAGTTGCAGGATATTCAGGACTATACACAGAAACCTTACCTTAAAAAAAAGACAAGAATGGTTACCGGGTCCTTGGACTAAAGATTATTTTAAGTGCCTTTACTTTTGAAATAGTATGTTCTTTGCTACTACTACAGCCTTTTATACAATTGAACTGCATTCAATCTCAAGGACTTAATTTCACCATTCAGCTCTCTCTATCTCTGGGTTCCACATCCATGGATTCAACCAGCAACAATTAGGACCTATTAAAAAATGAATCCGAACGGGGCAGACATTTTCTCCAGTCACTTATTCCCTGAACACAGCAGAACAACTGCTAATGCAGGAGTTGCCATGTATAGGATATTATACATAATCTACAAATGGCTCAAAGGCTGTGGGAATCTATGTGTGAATTATATGCAAATAAGGCACCATTTATGAAAGCACCTTGAACATCCTCGAGTCCTTGTATCTCTAGGGATCCTGGACCAATAGAGACCAAGGAATGATGACTGTATTCATCCCCTCCCATTACCCTCTTGAAGATTCAGACTTTATTTTGAACTTTAGTCTGTTGTTCATAGTGTTTTGAGGTGCATGTAATCACATGACTTAGCTTTTCCCATTTGCTCCAGTGAAGACTTCTATTCCACTGAATTTCCTCCATCGTGAAGAAACCCAGGAACTATGGAGAGACTGATGCAGTTTCTGAAACTTGTCCTGACAAGAAAAGCAATCGTCTCCCTACACATTTATAGTTTCCTTTCCCTCCATCACGCATGACTGTACTTTTGTCACTGTGTGTGTTACCCGTGTGACCAGCACAGGGAGCAGTCCTCCAACTTGGCCTAGCATAACTGTAGGCAGAAATGGGAAACAGCTGGAAAGACAGCTTTTGAGCTTTTCCACGACAGCAAAGCCGAGCTTCACACCTACTGTGAGCCAGGCATGGGGTGGGCAGAACTGAACGGGCTATACCTAATTCTCACGGCAATAGTGCCTCCTTATTTTTTCATTTATGAATCGTGATTTTGAGTTTCAGATCTTGCCATGATCACATGGTCAGAGGTCTGGTGGGAATTCAACATCAAGCTTGCCTGTTCCTCCAAATAAGCTTCTTTTACTGTGAACCAAGATCAAGTTTGCAGAAATCTCTACAAAGATGTGTGCTGCCCAGTGAGCCATGTAATGGGGGAAGGGGACCCTACGCTATCTCTTAGAACAGTGAATTCCTAAGTGCCAGGCAGGGAGAGAATGTGAGTATCAGGGGCTCCAGCTGGGAGTGTGGCCAGCCAGATGAGCCGCAGCCTGAGGGAGGCTGCAGAATAGCTGGGATGCTTTTTTTTTTTATACTTCAACAAGAAACAAAGTACAGTTTCCCATCTACAAAAACTGCCATCGACACATGCAAGAAGCCCGTTGTTGGGCCAAAATTCCTCCAAGATCTTCAGGCATCTGCTTCTCCACACTGCCTAGAGGTTAAAGTCCATGTTTCCTTCTGGTACTAAAATCTACAAGATGAGTTTAGAGTCACATCCAGCAGGCACGGCTTTCCAAATAGAACACTAAGCATATTTCCTTGCTTGTTGTCTCGTGCAGGCAGTCTCCTTCTGGTGTTAGCTTGGGGGGCTGTCTTCTGTTAGTAACAGCACTGGGAAGGCTTTCGTTTTGTAGCTCTATCATGGAGTCATATGCTCCATAATTTCTCTCTCACCAAAGCGAGTCTGTCTAACAAAACTCAAGCATACAAACCCACCCTGTCATCCTGAAGCAGGATGTCAGGGCATAAGAGACTATGTGGTGATCAGAATGTCTTGTCATCCCTGAGACATGGTGGTCCACAGGCTTAATTAGTGTAGGAAAAAAGCAAGACACCAAGCCCTTGACTTCAGCACCATGGACAGTCTGTGTTGGAAACCATCTTGCTGCGGTGGGCCTTCTTGTGCATTACAGACATTCTGATGCATTCCTGGCCTCTCACTGCTCTGTGCCAGTGTCTCCTGGAAAGCAAACCCCACCCCTAGATAGAAATCATTATTCTCCTGCTGCCTCTCTGTCTCCTTCCTCTCCTCTCACATATGTAGTATTCTGAGTGGATAGGTTTCCTATTAAATTATTAGTCATACGCGTGGGATTTAGGGAATTTTGTGCATTAAGCTTTGAAAAAATTTTGTTTTTAATGCTTCTAATGATGACTTCAAAGATAAAACTTGGGAGTGTATACACTCTTAAATCTGTGCAATTACTTGGTACCATCTGGAGTTAAACCAACCCCCAGTCCTGACACACCTGCCCTGGAACATGCAGATGGAAAGCTGGGGGGAGGGGGAATCCTCCCAGCTTCAGGAAAATGAAAGCCCATGAATAAATTGCTTTCAGCTCCTGAACAATTCTGCCTTCTGGATTTCCATTCAAGGCAGCAATAAATGCTCCTTTCAATTGCTCTCCACTTCGCATAATGGCACAGGGTCAGAACAATAGCAAGGAGGTCTTGTGTGCAGAGAGGCAGTTTACAGATTAGAGGCACTGATGCCAAATACGAAGGGTCCAGTTTCCCCTGAGGATTGGCATTTGTCTTTCCTTTCTCACTGGGATTACAACACACACACACACACACACACATACCTATATACAACCCCGCACACACACATACACCAACACACACATACATCAACATACACATACACACACCACATACACACACACCACACATATACACCACACACATCCCTCAAATCACACACATCACACATCCACATACACCCATCACACATACTGTACCACACACACCCCTCACATATACCACACACCATACACAATACACTATGCACACACACATACATACGCTGCACACAACACACATACACACATCAGAACTTGCAGAACTTGCAGGTTTTTCAAAGGATGCTGAAGTTCCTGCCCTTCAAGCATACTAACCCTGTGAACTCCAAGGGCTTGACCATCGAGAGAGTTCTGGATTCGAGGGACTCACTTGTCATTTTAACAGATGAAATTGATATTCTAGGTCTTGAAAACTTCCTTTTTTGTTTCTCACTGAGAAAGTGTCTTCTCCTTGAGGCACTATGTACTGAATTGCCATTCTGATCTGTACTTTTCCACTTTATTGTCTCTGAATGTAGAAATGATAGTGCGCTCAGATTTCTCTCTTTAGAGCCCAGGAAAGGCTTCAGAATGTGGTGGGGGATTTTTTTTTTCTGCTTGATGTGATGAGAGACAACACTAAAGGTTCTCTAAGATTCTTTACTGCTTGAAGTTCATGTTTCTTTCCTCCCATCCTTTTTCTCTTGGGCACCACATTGAAATGCTCATATATGAGGTTCCCTAGAGATTATCAAGTTTGCTTCTCATCTTCCTAGGTGATCTGTTCTAGTCACTGATGACTTAAAAATAGAGGTTGTTGATTTTTTAATCTACCACTGTCTTCTCACTCTGGCTACTCCCTCACCAAGATTTAGATTCACAACTGTTTACTGGGTATACTCACCTCAATACCTTGTTTACAATTAAACCTTTAATATTTTGCATTTCAATGAATGGTCCCATCAACAGCCCAGACACTGAGTCCCCCAAAACATGGATTCATCATTGATTCTTCTTTCTACTAAGCTTATGTTCGAAGCCCCTTTCCAGGCCTCTATCTTATTGTCATCGTTCTAGTAAATGTTCTTTGTATCCTTCTTTAGACTTTTACCATTTTCTCTGATGATGTAGGCGGGTCTTCTATCTATCTGTTGTTTTCATTGGTTAATTAATAAAGAAAACTGCTTGGCCTGATAGGTCAGAACATAGGTAGGTGGGGAAGGCAGAACAGAATGCTGGGAGGAAGAAGGCAGTGAGGCAGTCGCCATGAAGCCAGCCACCAGGTCAGACATGCTGAATCTTTCCCGGTAAGCCACCACCTTGTGGTGCTACACAGATTATTAGAAATGGGTTAAGCAAGGTGTGAGAGTTAGATAGTAAGAGGCTAGAGCTCATGGGCCAGGCAGTGTTTAAATGAATACAATTTGTGTGTTGTTATTTTGGGTGTAAAGCTAGCTGTGTGGGATCCAGATGCGATGAAAAGTAGGCCTGCTCATCTCATACTCTGATACCAAATGTCCCAGAAATTCAGCTTTTTTCTTACATACGACATGAAATTAAGTCAAACTGTAATGTTTCCCTCCCTGTTTCAAAAAACAAATTTTAAAATGCAATAAAATCTAGCACTCCATCCTGAAATGGCCTGGGTCCACTCTGCCTTTATAGCCCCACATGTTATAGTGTGTCCTGCTTATTATTGCTATGTTGGAAGTTGCTCTACAATTTTACCAGCTCACAGCCTTTTTTATTATTTATTATGCCTGATTCTGTAGGTCAGAAATTCTGATGACAGCAAGGATTTTTTTTCCTGATTCACATTATCTGGGGATTTAGCTGGGATTTAGTGGCCAGAGGTGGCTAGAAGGCTCATTTCCTGCCCATGATGGTATGACTCACAAGCTAAGACTGTCAGCCAAGCTGCCTGCATTATGCTGGGTTGGTTTACAGCATAGAGGCCTTATAGAATTGAACTTTTTATATTTATGGCTCAATGCTCTGAACATGAGCATCCAGTTGAACAGGATGGAAGCTGTGTGGTCTTTTATGAGTTACATGGATCAATTTAGCAGTTCTCTGTGTGTCAGAGTAGTTCATAACCTGTGATATAGAAAGAACTTATCTAGCGTTTTGTCTCTGGTTCCTGGCACGGAGCTTCAAAAATTCTTAGAATTTTCTGAGTGATCAGAGTGTCTATTGTTATTCATAATAGGCCCTTAAAAACTTGAATTTATGTTAAAGAGTAAAGAAGGAGTTCGCTGTAAGGTAGCTTTTGGATGGAGACTCGTTGCCAGAAGAAAAAATGTAATATGATTAGGGAAGTGGTGCTTTCGGCCCCACCCCTGGACTCGGGAGTGGGAAGAGAGGCTTGAAGGTTCAAGTTCAGTCATGTAGCCAACGCTCTCCCAATCATACCTATGCAATGAGACCTTGAAACAAAACAAAAGTGAGAAATCCTGAGGTTTAAAACACTTCCTTGTCGGTGGACATAATGATTTTTGGAGGATGGTGTGCCGGCTTCCCAGAGAAGCCCTGCTCTGGGACCCTCCAGTCTGGGACCCTTCACACTGGTTCGCCTGCTCAATTAGATGTTTCTAATAGAATGATAACAGTAGCTGTAGTGGTTTCCTGAGCCCTACAGTTTGTTCTAGCAAATCGTTGAATCTGAAAGAGGTCTTCATGTTCCTGGAGGACATTTTATGGGCGCTAGAGAACTGCTGGTGGGGATTGCAAGCCCACCCAGATTTAAGATTTGCAGACACCCTTGAGCAGTGTCTGGGATCATGATTTTAAAGCCAATACCCTTAATTTGTGTGCTTTATGAAGTGCACGATCACCAAATATACTTATTCATTTGCATGGTCTTCTACAGATCCATACCTCAGCTTGTTGTGTTTCTTTTGCTATATTGTGCCTTTCAAATAAAAAAAAAAATGTATGCATCAAATGCATCTTGTTCATTTTCATCCTCCTTTCCCTCCCTTCAGCTTTCTTCCACCAACATATCTCCCATCTCTCTCCTAACTTCATGTCTTTTTAAAAATATCTCACACTGGGCTGGAGAGATGGCTCAATGGTTAAGAGCACTAACTGCTCTTCCAAAGGACCCGAGTTCAATTCCCAGCACCCACCTGACAGCTAACAACTGTCTGTAACTCCAGTTCCAAGGGACCTGACACCTTCACACCAATGCACATAAAATAAAGTTAAATACATTTAAAAAAATGACAAAAAAAATCTCACACTAAGTCCAATCAGTGCTCCCCATGTGCACATGCGCCATAGGGTTACCTACCCACTGGGGCCATAGGCAACCTTCGTAGTTGTCCTCTATTGTGTTTTTCATCCTAAGCTAATGGAGGACAGGGAACATTTTTTGTGGTCATTCTCATATTTCCTATTAATGCCATGAGCTTTTGAAGAAGATAGGGATGTTACAGCAGAAAGGAAGGGGTGGCAATTGACTGGTTACTTGCTACCTGGCACATCCCTTTCCTTTGTCATCTTCCTCACTTCTAGGAAGCCCTACCTCACATGTTCCCTCCATCTCACAGACGACTCGGCTGGAATCCAAAGGCTTGAAACCGTTTGCTTAGAGACACACACCTGGTACAAATGGCGCAGGCTGGAGTTAACCACAAACAGCTCTGATTCCAGAGTTCCTTTAGCTTCCATTTCCTGTAGACCACCCACCATGCCATCTCTGCTCCCCTGTAAGAAAACTGTGGCTCACACAGGGCTGCGGGGCTTTGGTGCTTTCAGTCATTCTAGGGACAGGACGACTTACTCCTTTGCCTCTTCATCTACGTCCTCTGCCTGGATAGTCTCGGTAAGAGTTAATTTTAGTTTTTCCCCAGATGCAAAGCTAATTGGCTACGGTGCAGGGAAACTTTAACAGTACCTATGCCGTCTTCTTTCTCTCCAGAGCTATATTAAAACAAGGTGAGGGGAGTTCATGAATAGTGTCTGATCCTTTCACCCCTGACCAAGAAACCTGCCCCTCTACTAAGTGCATCATGGATTAACGTCAGGTTTTGATGCTGCTTGATCTTGAGGTTAGGAGTGGGACTGGCAGTAGGGGTGGGGATAGGGGTGGGGTAGGATGTCAATATGTTTTCCTCTCATGAAACCCACAGGATACTGTCCTGTCTCTTGTCAGAAAGATCAGGAAGCCTCAGCCAAGCTAACTATATTAAATGTAATTATAGAGTCAGGAGCTGGGCCACTCAGGCACAAAACCTTTTTAATAATATATAAATAAATATGCATTTAGATATATTTTATATAAGCTAAGCCAACCCTTCCTTCTTAAAAAGAGTACTGCCACCTAAGCTCAAATTGCTCTATTATAATCAATGGAACAGAGCAGCTTTCTATCCAAGGCTTATAGGTTTCAATTACTTCAGGGGACAATCTGGTGAGTGAAGATAGAAAAAAAAATTGCCTCTTAGTAGCATTTGCTTAGAGTTTCAGGTCTCTTGGAGGATGGCACACACAAAGGATTCCTACCAATATATTTCCCCTCTTCAATGTAGGGCACCCATGAAAGGTATGTGTGTGTGTGTGTGTGTTCAGTTCACTGACTAAATAGTAAAAGGTATAGGAATTATATACTTAGGCATCTTCAGTTGTAACCAGAGAGCATTTTATGCAAATATATAAGAGCACTAAACCTGCTGAATCGCTACTCATTTTCTAGATCCTAAACTTTTAGATCATTTTAGCTTTTGTAGTAGGCATGGTAATGCTAAAAATAAAATTATAACGACAATGAGAAAAAAAATTAACTTAGCAGTTCTGTTATTGATATAATTGATATTATAAAGCACTAACTTGATAATAAATCATGTGCCTTTTACAAGCCCACTTGTCTTCACTTGATATTTTTTCTTATCCTCCAAGGTCAGTATTATTTTATCCTTGCAACTAAAGGAATCATAAAGATGATGGTAATTCTAGTGAGTAGACATGAAGATGGACAGAAAGGAAGCTTCCAGAAGGAAACTGACAGCTTTGCAGTTAAGACAGAGAGGAAGCTTCCTGAAGGAAGCTGATAGCTCTGTTGTAAGACAGAGAGGAAGCTTCCTGAAGGATACAAAACACCTAGACCTCATTAAATATACACATAAGAATGTAGGTGAGATATATAGATATAGAAGCAATATGTATGGCTTAAGGTGTCTGATCATTAGAGACAGAAGCTCCTGGCTTTAAATTTGCCTTTGAGGACTAGTAATAAAACCAATGTGTCAAAGTGGGGAAGAACTGAATTACAAATACAACTGACCCAAGAATCAGGAGGGCTGCCATTCCAACTGGTATCATTGATTATTGGAACAAAAAGTTTTAAGAGTTGTTTGTAGGCATGACGACGCAAGAGAATACATGGCCTAAAGACTCAGTTAAGATCTCTCATGCCTGGGGTAATAGGAAGAAGCTGGGACAGAGACAGGTACTAAGGAGTTAGTAAAGAAGCTGGAAAAGAAAGGCGAGAGGGGGCTGGTTAAATCCAGCCCTTTGCACAGCTGTATAAAGGTTGAGAGACAGGCAGGAGAATGAAGTCATTTGAAAGAGGAAGGACCATTCTGGCTCATGAGACCAGCACAAGTGTGGAAACCTTATTTTGTTATTAAATCCCAGGATGATAAGGCCAAGATCCCTGAGAACTAGGTCTCAGCAGCATTCATTCAGGAGTGAAATCACGTGGGACTAAATAGAGAAGACAGCATTTGGGTCTGGTTTGTTTGGGTCTAGCTCTACTGGAGTTGTTAGCACATCCAAAACAAGAGCTAAATGGTGAATCTTCCCATGCCCCGCCCACTGTCAAACTTATGCGTAGCACCTTAGAGTGGCAATTAATTATTAATGGAATCAACAGTTTGGCAAATCCCTAGATAGTTTCTTATGCATCTTTAACAAAAGAAGTATAGATGCCGCTGGGAAGGCCTGCCACAGATCAATAAATTGATGTGCCATGTAATCCCCCAGTCCTAATTGGTCTCTGCTGGCATGTGCAAGCCCTGTAAATGTTGTTCATGGATCACATTTACATTACCAAACTGGGTAATCCATGGAGGATACAGAGCTCCGTGTTTTGGGGGGAACATCTTAGAATTAAACAGATAGGAAATCATCTCCTTCTATACGTATGTAAGAGGAATATTTATGGTCACTTAAAAATGTTTAACTGTGGGAAAATAAAGCAGTCATTAAGATAAAGGAGACTAGCCAGGGGAGGCGCAGTCAGGCATTAGAGGCTTGACACGGAGGGAACTGAGAAGCAGGGAAGAGAACAGGGCAGCCAGTCACAGTGAGAGAATTCTATTGCTTATTAAGCCTTTGCGTGTGGACTTTCTACACAAGCAAGTTTGTATTCTCAGGATTTCTGTTTTTTAAAGAAAACATTTTATTGATAAGCAAAGTTGTAAATATTTGTGGTATACAACATGATATGTGTACTTTCAGGAAGGCTAAGTCAAACTAATTAACATATTAGTTCCCTTGCCATTTAATTGTTGTGAAGGCCTTAAAAATCATATCTTTTAGCAAATTTTGTATTCAGTATATTATTTTCTATAGTTACTGATCTTGAATTTACTCCTCTAATCTGAAATTTTATACTCTGTTATTCTCTTTTCCTCAGACAATTATGTTGCGTAATTTTGGCTTCTTTGTCAACAATCAGGTGTTCATAGGTGTATGGGTTATTATCAGGGTCTTTGATTCAGTTCCATAGTTCCACCTGTCTGTTTTTGTGCCAATACCAAGCTCTTTTAATTACTAAAACTCTATAGTAGAACTTAATGTCAGGGATGGTGATACTTCCAGAAGTTTCCTTATTGTACAGGATTGTTTTGACTATCCTGGGTTTTTTGTTTTTCCAAATGAAATTGAGTATTGTTCTTTCAAGGTCTGTGAAGAATTGTGCTGTGATTTTGATGGGGATTGCTTGAATATGTAGATTGCTTTTGGTAAGATTGCCATTTTTACCATGTTAATTTTACCTACCCAAGAGCATGGGGGATTTTCCCATTTTCTGAAATTTTCTTCAATTTCTTTCACTTGTTTGGTTAGAGTTACTCCAAGAAGAGGGTACTGATTTTTTTGAGTTAATATTGTATCCTGCCGTATTACTGAAGGTGTTTATCAGCTACAGGAATTTCCTGGTAGAACTAGAGAAAACCATCCTAAATGAGGTAACAAACACAGAAAGACAAACAAGGTATGTGCTCAGTCATAATTGGATATTAGACATAAAGCACGTGATAACCAGCCTATAGTCCACAACCCCAGAGAAGCCAGGAAACAAAGAGAACCCTAAGAGAAACATACATGGATGCTTCTGGGAAGGGGAAATAGATGATATCTCCTGAGTAAACTGGGAGTGTAAGGGTGAGGGGAGGTTGAAAGAGAAATGGGGAGGAGAGAGGGGAGGGGGAGGAGACCATGAGGGATCAGAAAGGTGAGTTGGGGGAAGGACAAAGAGGAAGAGCAAGGAAAGAGATATCTCGATAAAGGAAGCCATTTTGGGGCTAGCGAGAAACCTGGCACTAGGAAAATTCCCAAGAATCCACAAGGATGACTCCAACTAAGAATCTAAGTAATAGTGGAGATGATGCCTTAAGTACCTTTCCCCGTAATCAGATTGATGAATGACTACTTTAATTATCATCATAGAGCCTACATCTAGTGACTAATGGAAGCAGATGCAGAGATCCACAGCTAAGTACTGGGCTGTGCTCCTGGAGCCTGTGCTTCAGTTATAGAGAGGGAGGAGTGATAACTGAGCAAAGGCGTCAAGACCATGATGGGGACACTCACAGAAACAGCTGACCCGAGCTAGTGGGAGCTCACTGATTCTGGACTGACGGCTGGGGAACCTGCATATGATAGAACTAGACCACCTGAATGTGGGTGACAGTTGTGTGACTGGGGCAGTTTGTGGGGCCCCTAGCGGTGGAACCATTATTTATCCATAGTGCATGAACTGGCTTTTTAGAACCCATTCCCTATAAAGGGATACCTTGTTGAGCCTAGATACATGGGAGAGGGCCTTGGTTCTACCTCAAATGATGTGACAGACTTTGTTGACTCCCCATGGAAGGCCTCAACTTCTCTGAAGAGTGCATGGGAGTGTGTGGTTGGGGAAGTTGGGGGAGGAAGCAGGAGGAAGGGAGAGGGAGAGGGAACTGGGACTGGTATATAAAATCAGATTGTTTTAAAAATAAAAAAGAATGTCAAAAGAAAAGAAAAATATGTTGTCAAATTAAGGCATCATCTTCAGCATAGAGTGATATTCATGATTATTTTTGTTAGTAGAGATGTACAAAAAGAAGTCACACCCCAGTGCCCATAGCTGTATTTAGATAGGGTGGCCAGGCTGCTGAGAGTAAAGATGGTAGTACTTACTGAGCAGTCACTGAAAACCAACCTTTAGGTGACAGAACAGATATCTGGAAACACCATTTAGTTATTTAGTTTCCAAGCTGATACTTGGATAATTGTGGAGTAAGTAATTTTCAATGCAAGGTAGCTAGAGTCTGCACTCTTAACCATAGGCCACTTTCTTCCTTTCTTATCAGACTGAAGACAGAGGCTTAGCGCAGGCCTGTATGTCCATCGTTACTTAATATTGATGAAAATCCAGCTTTCTTTGATGGCAACTATGATGTCTTCAAGAGGTGTCAATTCTCCAATTTTTCAAAAACACTAATGATCTTATATTGCATCTTTGCAACAATATTTCTATTGTTTGATGATCACAGCATTACAGAATAAGAAAATTACACCGGTGTACTGAATGACTACATATATGAGGGATCATATTGGATGAATAGGTGTAATTTTGGCTTTTGCTAAAGGCACTGACTGTTTTATCTAGTCAAAGTATTTAGTAATATACATGCCTCTTCTTTTATCCCTTCTACACCACACTGGATAAAGGAAAAATTAAAAAAAAATGATCCAAAGTTAACCATCTGTGTTCCTATTCTGGGAATTTGATCTTAAACATAAAGAAGGTAACCAGGGTGGGATCATTCAAATTATCTATAATTTTTATTTATTTATCTATCTATCTATCTATCTATCTATCTATCTATCTATCTATCTATCTATCTATCTATCTATTTGTGCATGTGTGTGTATGCATGCACATACACACGCAGGTGTGTCCCCACATGCCCACACATCATATCACCCTGTGGAGATCACAGGATAATTTACAGGAGTCAGGTCTTTCTTTTTACGGTGTGGGACTCAGGGATAGAATTCAGGTCATCTGTCTTTGTGGCAAGTTCCTTTGCCTACTGAGCAGTCTTGCAGTTCCTCAAAGTAACTCTAGTTAATATGTGAATTCCAGTAGGATTTTCAGAACTATTCCTTTGCCCTTTCTTTCCCCCCTCCTCTATCTCCCTCTCACCATTCCTTTGAGTCAGCTATATCCTATGTAACGTAGGCTTTGAATTTATATGTAGCTCAGGCTCCTGATCCTCCTGCCTGGGCCTCCCCAAAGCCAGGATCATCATGAGTGCTCCCACTGTGTTTCCATCTCATCAGTGGTGCTCCCATCATGTCTCTGTCTCATGGCTTGATTATTGAACTGCTTTTAAGAGAATGCCCATTATTTGGAATCCTTGAGATCCTTCTGTGTCTATTTTATATTGCAGTAGTCAGTGTTACTTGATTACAAATGAATGAATATAGTTCTTTTTCAGTACGTGGTTGGAAATATGACCTAAGAGCTTGAAATTAAAATCGAAATTCAAGATGTTTATGGAAGAATAGACCAGCTGTACCAGATCTCAATGCCAACATTATTTATCACTCAGTGTCCAGAATGGTGAAAGAGTCCTGATGTTTTCTGCTTCTAAGATAACAAGTGCACTTGCCACAGCATCATGGATGCTGCCCAAAGCTGTGACAGGCAGAAATGGCAACCAGGAGCCCATGCTCATTTATGTTGTTTGTCACTTTAGCTAACAGGTATAAGGGGTTGACTCAGAAGAGTCCTCACGGACACCTCTGTACAGACTGCCAGAGCATCCCAGGAAGGGAAGTGCTGTGAGACAATGGTCTTGTACCTGTCACTTGTATTGTTTTAATAGAATGCTGATTGGTTAGTCAGGCAGGAAGTAGAGGTGAGGTGACCAGGCAGGAAGTAGAGGTGGGGCAATGAGAACAGAAGAATTCTGGGAAGAGGAAAGACTTAGTCTGCAGTTGTCTCTCAGACACAGAGGAAGCAAGATGAGAATACCTTGCTGATAAAAGGTACCAAGCCACGTGGCTGATGCAGACAAGAATTATGGTTAATGTAGGATGTAAGAGTTAATAAGAAGTCTGAGCTAACAGGCCAACCATTTTATGATTAATGTAGACCTCTGTGTGTTTCTTTGGGACTGGATAGGACAGAAACCTCTGTCAACAGGGAACACCTGGCTATTGGATTTATCTTTTCAATAGTGACTGGAAGAAGACCTGTTCTTTGGTCAGGAGTGGGGGGCAAGGTTGTGAGAGACACGTGACCTAATTCTTCAAGGTTGGTTTGTATGAGCAGCCCTAAAACGCATGTGAATAAATATTAGAGTCTTGCAATCTTAACATACCCTGCAAGAATATACAAAGATGCAAGGGCCCCAGATTGTTGCCTTTCCTAAACCTTTCTATATAACTTTGAAGATATTGAGAGGGACATGTTGGTATTTGCTGTCTGAAACTAATGTCTACTTTAATCCATAGATTTACTTGACTACGGTGCTTAGAGGCAGGTCCTTTAGGATTAGCCATCTAGTTGGACCCCATGACTGGATAATGGTTTCTTGTATGAACACAGACACCAAAAGGTATACATGTGCTCCCTCTGTTTCACCTTGAGACTCTGCCAGCAAGAAGATTGCATCAGAATCAACTACTCACCTGGGAGTAAGAACCACAAGACAAAATAAATATCTCTTCTCTTTTTTGTATGTATGTGTGTGTTCATGTGTGGGAAGGTACAGACATACCTGCAGATGTGATTTGAATGCACATGTGGGTATGCATTTGGGGTTAGAGATAAGTATCTTTTTAAATTGCTTTCCACTTTTATGTATGTATGTATGTATGTATGTATATATGTATGTATGTATGTGTATATTGAGATAGGTTTTCTTGTTGAACCTGGGACTTTCTGTTTCATGTAGACTGGCTGTCTAGCCATTCCCAGGGATCCTCCCATCTCTGCCACTCCAGTGCTGGGATTACAGATGCTTGATGTTTCTCCCAGGTATTAAAAACATGGATGCTGGAGATCCCAATTCAGGTCCTCATGCCTGTACAGAGAATACTTTATTGGCTGAGACAGTTGACCAACCCTAAACTTCTTTTTGTGACCCACTCAGATATAGTGATATCATCCACAGAATAATATAGTAGTTCAGAAATGTATAAATCATACCCACTCCCCATTCTTTCTGTATTTTATTTACTTTTGTTGGTCAGAGGTACATTTAGCTAGAGAGAAAAGGGATAGGATTAATTAGTATGAACACAAAATATGGATAATTTTGTATTAGAAATAGAAATAGTCTAAAATAAAGAAACTATGGCTTTGACAAATTAAGTGATTTGCCAAAGATTTTACTGTTAAACTTCAACCGTTATGCAGAATCTCTTAGTGATCTCATCTTTTATTTCACAATTCCTTACTAATGTCTGTGTTCTGGGCACTCTGCTCATTACTGAGGACTCAAAGGGGATTGGCAGTTTGGATCTCAACTGTTTGAGGTTAAGAGGACCAGGCAACAGGGGTGTTACATGCCCTAACGGGTGGCCGAGGTAAAATCTCTTGGTGTGTGTGTGTGTGTGTGTGTGTGTGTGTGTGTGTATGTGTTGGGTTATCTTAAAGGAATGGTCTTTTTTTCTCATCTGGTTATTTTTGACCATCCATCTTTCAGATGAGAGAAGCAAGGTGCCTAGAGCTTCCTAGAGTTTCCCCAAGATTGCAAAGCTGGCCTCTAACAGATCTGAACTTGAAATTTCTGATCTTCAGTATGGCCCTCCCTACCCTTCAACCACTTCCCTTCAAACTCTCCCCCTTTGGTGCCCATCGCCATTTTATCCACTCTTGTTGATTCATGTATTTGTCAAGTTGGCTACACTGTATCAAAAATACAGCTGTTACTGGCGCACCCTGACTACTCAGATCTTTCAGTATAGTTTATAGTAGTTATCATTTAACATTTGCCACATGAGGGGTGTTACCGAGTCTGTTTTTCAGACAGAAGAAACTAGACTTCTAGAGTTTTATGGGGTTCCCTCATACCAGGTGCATAGCTGCTAAATCCACCCTTGGAAGCCTTGGACAACATGGTGCTCAAGCCAACGTTCTTAACAATTACAACAAAGATTTCATTTGTGTCCTAGGAGATACTACTGCTCCATGTAGCCTTTTATTTGCTTTCCATTTGTAACCCACAAACAACTTGCATGGGCCTCCAAGTCTTTTGTTTTTAGAGATCTATAGCTTGATTGTCAGCTCTGAAGTTCCTTTCTTGCTCTTTCCAGCTAACAGCCCCAGCAGCACACAAGCGGGAGGTGACTAGGAAGGAGGACGGGAAGGGAAGGGTCCCTAATTAAGCCAAAGTGTAAAACAGAATGTGTCCATGGGCAGCACCACCTGCACTGTCCTTCTAGCCAATGCAAATGTGACCTTCCAGAGGCTAGAGCATGGGGCTGCTAGAGGGTTTATCTGTCACAGCTGAAATCACTCAGGGACGTGGGGAGGTCTGCAGGGGGACCCTTGTTCTCTGGGCAGAAACTGCAGGCCTGGTCTTCAAAGGCCCGCTGCTGTTTAGTGTGTTCAGAAGCAATTTGGAAAACACTGTCATGTCAACTTTATTTCCTAGCTCTCTAGGGGGACTCGGTGGTTGCCCATAAATAATCCTGCAGGAGGCTGAATGTAACTGTAAGGCATTTTGTACATCAGGTTTAACTTTAAAAATGTGTAGGAATGAGACCTTTAAAGAAACTTTATTACATAAAGCACATGGATTACTTTTCTAGCTATAAAAATGCATATTCGTTGTTGAAAACTTGGAAGTTGCAAACAAGCATTAAGCAAATGAAAGTTATTTTGTAACTAACTCAGGTTTTTATCTTATAGTCACTACACAATTTATTCCCATGTTTTCAAGTATAATCAAATTTGTCTCTGCTAGAATGCACTTTTTAGGAGGTTGAGCACTCGAAGCATTAGCTATTTTAAGAGGCATCAGTATCCTAAAACTCACTGGTTTTCGTTGCCTTCTTCTAACACGAGTTTATAAAGTCAAATTTTGGGACTGCAAGTGCCACGCATATTTGAGCTTCTGAGTTCATGGGTCAGGACTTTAGAATTGTACTCCTTACTGGATTTACTGATCAAGTCATTTCAGGGACACACTATGTAGTGCAACCCCCTTAACTGTAAAATTTACTCCTTATAATAATGTTGTTTGCTGGATGTAGCATCCACCCCTGACCCTCCAAATGCCCAGGGAAGGGCTCCATGAAAGAAAGGGTGAGGTAAGAACGAGTGGATGTAGCAAAGGAAATCCAGCTGGAGTCTTTAGTCATGCCCCTGCCCCACGGGACATTTTATAATTGACATTTTTAATGTTCACAGTGGGAGGTTGAATGAGCCTCAGTATCCAGTGGATAAAAGCCAGCTGTACTCCTAGACACCCTCCAACACACGGGGCATCTTGCCACAGCGAAAAAGTATCCAACTGCCAATTTCCAAAATGCTGGTGGTGCCTGGACTGAGACACCCCGGTTTGGCATCAAGGTGGGCACGTGTCATTGGCCTCTTGAGGGGAATAGGAAAGTAGAGGGGACTCATGAAGTGCTAAGAGACTCATGAAGTGAGTGCCCGTGGGTCAAACATGAAGTGTTCTTACGGGCAGATAAGTGCGGTTATAAAGTGACAAAGAGCAATGCCATCTCTTTTATTAAGAAAAAAAAATCCTGCCTTTATTTCTTGGCACAGATGGTCTTAGGCTCATAAATCTGCCAGTCTCTCAGTAATCACACGAAGAAAAGGGATGATTTAAAGCAGTTATAAGGTTTATCTTGCAGAAGGAGAGTGTGGGTGTCTGAAGAAGAATAGTAAACATAAATTCTGTTTTACATCTGAGCAGTGAAACCATTTAGCGTATATCGTGACTTCCACCTGAACTGTGGCTAAGAAGGAGGTGTAAGATACGGCCAGTGACTTTAAATGATGGGCGGGGATTTCTGTAGAAAAGCACAAAGGCCTCAGCAGAGCCAGGCCTTTCTGATATTTCATAATAGGACTTTTACTGTTTCTCTCACAGTCAAATAAAGTTCAGTAGTAGAGACAGATTGTTACCTTGTATTAGTGCTTTCGAGGCTGCCTGTCAGAGTGCTTTATTTAACGAGACAGATTTATATTTCACAAGGAAATGATTTCTAAAGCGCTCTCATTAATAGTTTCCATTGAGAGAAAAACCAGATTAAATAGTTTCACCCATAGATTGGGAGATTAGCTGGAATGAGCTCTAGGCATGAAATATCTCACTGATATTTAAAGAGGGAGCGCTACTTTAATGCTGTGAAAAATTGCTGGTTTAGTTACATAAATTTCTACTTACATTTTCCTTTGGTATTTTTCTGTGGCCCTGATATCGCCTGATGGAGAAAAATCCCAAGCAATTAAACTTCCAAAGCATTTAAAAGTTGATGCAATGAACTTATCAGCATCCACACACACAGGGACACCCCGGATTCCACCCTTGGTACCCACATCGAGTCATTTCTACAGGCAAAAACTCATAAATTGGAAAAATTTACAGTTTGATCCAAACAACCCATTTCTTTCTCTCTTTCTTCCAATTAATTCTTCTGCCACAAGTCCTTTATGCCACCAGATCAGGTAATGAAAATAAGCTGCATGCCTGGGTCGGGCACTGTCCAAGGTGCTGAAGGATAGACAGCTTCTCTCATGAAGAATTTGTGTGTGGAGAATTGTGTGGGACCTGTTAGGAAAATAACCAGACCAGGTTAGGATTAATTTTTATTCAGTATTATAGCTCATAAGCACTGTTATATTGTGGCCAAAATTTTTAAAATTTATTTCTAAATTCTTTTCCAGTTTTAAGTTAAAGTCAAATTCTTCAAAGAAAAAGGTTTCCTCTGATAAACTTTCAACTCAATTCAATTCATAATCACTCATGGAAGGCCAATAGATCAAAGTGACACACACACATGCACATGTATATGCATGTGTGTATGTAAACACTGTAGTGAATTTATACAGTATATGTTAATAGAATAAAGTTCTTGAGAAAAGCAACTACATTGACCTAAGCCCATAATTGCAGAAAAATAGAGGATAAGTCCCATCATCAAAGGATTTTCAACAGGAAAAGCAAAAGCGAGCTCAACAGTTAAGTTAAAGGATGTCTGTCATCACAACATGTGATATAACACTAGAAAACATCATGATAAATTTACCACTGAAAACACATTCCCACGTAAAAGTAACAAGCCTGGCCTATAAAGATACATGGGGTATCTGGGTAGAATACCTTACATTCGCCTCCCACATCCATTTCTATGCCCTTCTGCCTGCACTGTATGTGAAAGGCTCATGTGCAGAGTCTGTATCTGTGGGAGGAAAGAGAGCAGGGAGTGAGTTGTGCTATTTAACCCCTGGATGTTTACCGCAAGCTTGCTCTCTTTTTCATCTCAAGTTTTTAGTAGTCACAGGGTGGCTCTCTATACATAGCCCTGCCAAGTTTAAACAACCCCTCCCTTCTTATTATTCTATCAGACTGGGGGTGGAAATAGAGTGTCAAGGTAAATATTTCTCATGGAATCTGTGCCTTCTTTTTCTGAATGTTTTAAAATAGTATCTTTATTATCCTAAATTATTCTAATATAAAATTTCACATGTTTTTAGCTGTGAACCTACTTGGTACAGATCCCATATCACCTTATAGAAGTAATGTGCTATTTATAAGCAGCCATTTATTGAATATGTGCTGCATACCAGATAAGTATTATGCAAATTTTCTTTTTAAATTCTTTTTTTTTTTTTTTTTTTTTTTTTTGGTTTTTCGAGACAGAGTTTCTCTGTGGCTTTGGAGCCTGTCCTGGAACTAGCTCTTGTAGACCAGGCTGGCCTCAAACTCACAGAGATCTGTCTGCCTCTGCCTCCCGAGTGCTGGGATTAAAGGCGTGCGCCACCACCACCCGGCTTCTTTTTAAATTCTAATGGAAAGAAATAACTTCTTTACTAGAACTTATGGAATTGGAAATATTTATATATATTTTATTAAATTTATTTGTATGAATGTTTTACCTGATGCCCAAAGAGATTAGAAGAGGACATTAGATCTCCTGGAACTGGATTTACATATGGATGTGAGTCATTATGTGGGTGCTGGGAACTGAACCCAGGTCCTCTGCAAGAGCAGCCAGTGCTCCTAACTGACAAACCTTATTTCCAGCCCCAATATAGAACTCTTTACTCACTTTTGATGGTTAAGTGCATAAAATATATTTGGTGCTGAAAATGCAAAATTTAACAGGATGCTTGACAACTTTCATTTCAAATGCCATTTATAACTGTATATAAATCTACTGGGTCATATAGATTTTAGGTTTGGTTAATTTTTGGTGTATGTAATATTTTAATTTATTTGCAAGATTTAAACATTTTTAAAGTAAAGTTTATTAAAATAAAAATAAAATATTTAAAATCAAAATATTTGCATGTATATATTTGTGTGTATGCGGTGTATGCCACATAGGTGAAGGTACCTACAGAGGCTAGAAGAAGGTGTTGGATCACCTAGAGCTGGAATTAAAGGCATGTGCCACCTTTCCTGGCTTTGAGCCCTACTCTAATTAATTACTCTATGAGTTGCCATCCTTCCTTAGAAGCTTTCTTTCAGTCTGTGGGTGTTGCTCTCTGATGGAGAGTATCAGAAAGATCTTTCTGAGAGGTAGAATATCCAGGAAATAAACTGGAATGTCTTAGGGACACAGGGCTTAAGGACACTGATTAAGAATGGGAATTCTTGGGTAAGTTTGGATACACCACTGATCGCTCTGTGTTTCAGCTTTCCAGGAAACAAATAACATTTACAATAGGGCTATAGGATAGTGATGTAGTAAAAACGAAATTGCTAGATACGTGCGAATTGCCTATATTAGGCCATTCCTAGATCTAGAAAATGACCAATTAATGTTAGCTGCTATTACTATTTTATTATTATTATTTCGTTATTACTTTCTGCTTTTCCTCCCAATTGATAGAATTTAAAAAAATATCTGTGCTAAATAATTTTTTAAAGCTCACCCTGAGACCTTTAAAAATACTACACTTATTAAACTGTAGGTGGAAAAGGTATAAATTATGGGCTTAAGATATTAAAACTTTCTTTTAATGCACCATAGAGATGCTGGTGACTAGTTTTCCCACTTAATAAAATTATCCCTTTATCATGTATTGGCTTTGTGGTCTCAGAAAAATTACCTAGGCTTTCAGAATGTAAGTTAGTTCATTAGTAAAAAAAAAAAAAAAAAAAAGGTAACCAGTGAACAGTGTATTTTGCTCCTGAAGTGAAATAACTATATATTTTTTTGTTTATAAGACATGTAGTCAGCTATGGCTCCTAAAGCTTTAAAGAATTTATGGAAAGAGACAGGGTGTGGCCACAGGTAGACTTTTGGACTCTGGGAGTCAGAACTTTTGGAATAGCGGGTGCAGAAGTAAAAGAATTAAGGGTCTTTCCCTCTCTTTGTCTATCTGTCTTAATTTAATTATGTATCTCAGGTTGGACTAGAATTCCCCAGCCTCCTATCCCGGATTCCCCTGTGCGAGGATTACAAGTGTGAGGCACCGTGCTGGGTCAGGCTTTCAAGCTGCTGTGTCAGGTGCCTTAGTGGAGACTGTTTCTGAGTCTTAGTGCAGGAGCTGTGGGCATGAGCACTTGCATTGCGTGCCATGCATGGCGTCTTGGGTTCAGTTTGTAGCACTGAAGAAAAGGAAGGAAGGGAGGAAATAAAGAAAAGAGGAGTAATTGTGCCACAGGAGGAAAGTCGGGCCTAGTTGCAAATCTTGGCATTTAATTAAAAATTTCTTATTTTTAATGCCCAGAGTATTCCAGTGTTGGGGAAAGACAGACCCAACTATTAAAATTACTTCTGACTTGTTATAAAGCCTCTGTTCCTTCCTGTCATTCTATGGCCGACTGCAAGTCCTGCTTTCTACAACGATCAGGTTAACTTTATGGATTCTACCAGCTTTGACTCATTTTTAAAAACAAATTCCATTGCTTTGCTCTTACGAAACAGCAGGTATTCTTGTCATAAGATTCTTCTTGCTACTTCAGCAGTGATTTGTTCCCAGATATTCTGATGTTATTTTATTTGGGCCACTGGAAATGCAATTGAAGTGACTATAATGGCTATAATTTAAAATAAAAATTAAACTGCCATATAAACACATGCTGGGGAGGTAACTAGATGATAAGCAGGACAGCATATATGCAGAGAAGAGAAATACAGTTAATGAATTAATAAGAACAAGTGAATCCCATATGTGGCACTGTCATCTTGAGGAAAAGAAAATTCATTATTTAAGGGCAATTGATAACTGATATTTGAGAAAGTGTTGTAGAGATACCTTTTTTTTTGACAGGATATCTCTGGGTATCAGCCCTGTCTGTACTGGAACTCACTCTGTCGATCAGGCTGGCCTCTAACTCACAGACATCCTCCTGCCTCTGCCTTCTGAGTGCTGGGATTAAAGGTGGTACCACGACCACCTGGCATGGAGCTTGCTTTTTTATCAACCACTTATCCAGAATTTGGCAAACTGTTCTTAAAGTTATATCATGATAATTCAGATCGCAGTGTGATTTTTTTACCCTGTGAGTTTACTGAGAGTTAAGGTAAGCACAAACTAAATAAGGAGAAAAGCTTTCTGCAGAGCAGCGATTTTTAAGTGTAGTATATCATTAACTTACTCTTTTCAGAGGAGGACAGTGCGCTCTTGAAAGGAGTTACTAGCCAGCTGGCTGGGACCCATTTTCTCTACTCAGATAGGAATCTTGATGAGCAGAATCACTGATAACCTCAGAGCCTAAGACTGAGAGTTTGAACTCACAGATAAAGAGGCTTATTCACATCCCTGAGCTCTGAGAAGTAAGGGTTTGCTCACTTAGGTTTCAGGGGCCAGAGACTACTGGCTTTGGGTACCAAGATGGGAAGTTTATTACACTGGAAGTGAACCATCAGTATCCACGGCACCTGACAGCTTCTGTAATTTTCAGTTCTGGCAGCAGAGGGTGGTGGTAGCAAACAGCAAGAGGTGGCAACAGATGATGTCCTCTAACACTGAAAGTCTCAGATAGGTCTTGGGTTCTGGGATTCTCAAACTCTGTGGTGTCAAGCGCTATAGATCAAGGGCCTAGACTCTAGGCTCTAGAGTGTCAATCTTTCCAGCTCTTGACAGAAACAAGTATTCCAGCTCTCAGCCTAGGGAGTGAACAATCTCCAGACAGCCTTGGCAGGGGCTGGTGTTACAGCTCTTAGGAGACCAGGATATCTGAGGCACTTTGTTCTCTGGAACTTTTTAATAACTAGGGCCCGCAGTTTCTCCTATTCAGCTCTTCATATCCTTCCTCACCTCTTCTCTCCATTGGTCCAGCCTCCCTCACCCCCCGAGACTGTTCAGGAGCCCTCTTGTTGCTATTGCCACCTTTGCCACTGCTGGCTCACCTCTGCGACTGTTACCTGGTCAGTCTAATCAACTAATAAAGCTCAAAAATAGATAAAAAAAAAAAACACTCGGGAGAAGGTTTTATTGGACTTAGTGTTAGGACACAGGAGGCTTCACAGGAGGCATCTCCTGATGCCCTTACATGTGCTACATGGCCTACTTAGAGCCACAAAGGCCATGCGATTGGGTATTTGCACCAATCATGGCTCAGTCTCTCACATAATAAAGGACCCCTCCTGCAACAATCCTGGCAGTCCTTAATGCAAATGAAGGACTGTTTTGCCCCAATGATGGGTCTTCTGCTAGGCCACCAGGGGCAAACGCTCTTCTTCTGGTCTGGCCTGATGAAGTGGCCGCAAGGTGGTCATCTTTAGATAGATTTGTGTGATTTTTTTTTCCTACTGAAAATACAAGGATGGGTCTGAGAGATTTATGAGTCAGTATATTTGTTTGGATTTTTCCTTTTTAAAAACTTGCGGGTAGAGAATACAGATGACTTTTCCTCCCCAAGGTTTTCCCTGCACTAAGTTTCAGTCTGAATGCGCTTATTAATCTTGCCATTTTGATTAGCCTTGCCACTTGCTTATCTCACGTTACCCACACATTCATTTTGCGGATGTTCTCACTGATCCTTTGAAGCCGGATGGGGCACACATCTTAACCAAGTGAGCACAGACTAGGATAAGAGATCACTACCCAGGTTTGTTTATATCATAAAAATGAATCCTAGAAGCATGTACATATATTTCGTTTTGCTTTTGCATCTAAAGATCATATTAATTTTACAACACGTGTTATTTTGTGGAAATTCATCTAGGAGAGATAAATAATAAAATTATCTAAATATGTAGAGCTCAGATTGTCCTCTTGCTTGTGCCAAATTTAAAAAAAAATTGTAATAAAGTGCGCACTTAACTGAGTTAGATTTTTTTAGAGTCTAGAAGCAGCAGATTTCCCCTGAGTTGCGCGGGATATCAGAATCAAGGGTTATTAGCATTACAAAGAGCACCACTGTCCTACAGTGTCCCCTTTATCATTTTGAGCAGCTGCCTCAAGGCAACAAATTTAACCTTGGGAAATGCCATAGAAATTGTGGGTAGTGAAAACTACAGTAGATTCCCTCAACTGGGATCTACCGCAAAGTGTTATTTAGCTGCAACCTAACGGAGAGATGAAGCCCTTATCGCTCGATGTTTATCATTTCCATTCTAAATCCCTCAATACCCTTACACGGCTTATAAACAGCAATATTCCATTTGCTGGCAGGACATTGTTTGCCCTACTGAGAATGTCATTACAAAGAAAGGCCCCTGGAAAAGGTGTGTTAAATATTTAAATATAGATGCATACATCATTTTCCGCTAGGTATCTTAGTGCAAGATGCATAAATTGAATTTTGTTTGTTAAACTTAGGTTGGATTTCTATTTTGACTTAAAAATGGCTGTTTATATGATAACTTTCTAGGATTAGAAATCAAGCAGAGAATGGACATGCTCAAAATGACTGACAATATAACCATTGGCTTATGACATTGAAAGAGAAAACTTGACGAAATACCTCGAGAGACATAAGACCTCTTATTGTAGTGGGGAGCAACGGGCAGGCCTGCTTTTCATCCTGCCCAGCTCCCGCATGGTTAGCTTTACACCCGAAATAACAACACACAAACTGTATTCTTTTAAACACTGCCTGGCCCATTATTTCTAGCCTTTTATTGTCTAATTCTCACATCTTGCTTTAACCCATTTCTAATAATCTGTGTAACACCACAAATGGTGTCTTACTGGGAAAGATTCAGCATGTCTGACCTGATGGCTGGCTTCATCGCATCTCTCTCCCTGAGGAGAGGCACGGCAGTCTAACTAACTTAGGAGAGGTGTGGCATCTGACTGAGCCATCTACCTCACTTCCTTCTTCCTTTTCTGTCTACTCCACCCACCTATGTTCTAACCTATTAGGCCAAGCAGTTTTCTTTATTAACTAACCAATGAAATCAACAGATTGATAGAAGACCCGCCTCCATCATTTCCCCTTTTTCTAGTTTAAACATAACCATGATTAATAAAATCCCAGGGACAGATATTGGGGTTCAACCTGAAGACCAGAAAAGCAAAGCAGCAAGCCATTGGCTCTTGCCCCGACTTCAGTCCAAAAATGGCAATCCTACCTTCAGGAAACCTCAAAATGAGACTGAGACTAAGAGTTGTTGCCTCTTGTTTTATAATCCCCTCTAGTTCTGGGATTAAGAGCATGCACCACTGCTCCCTGGCTTCTATGCAAACGAGTGTGGCTACTGGGATTAAAGGTGTGTGTCATTGTGAATGCTGGGATGAAAGGTGTTGTGTGTCATTGTGAATGCTGGGATGAAAGGTGTCATGTGTCATTGCTTTTCTGGTCTGTGAGGTTGGCCAGAGTGGCTATTTTACTTTTCTTATCACCAAGCAAGCTTTATTTATTAAAATACAAATGAAATGCCACTACATTTGATTCTGGAAATCAGTTTTAGTGAGACACTATTACAGGGGGTGGATGAGGGTCAAGAAGGCACCTGATGTGACTTCTAGGTTCTTGTTGTCATAAGATAAGGAATTGGACTAGAGGGGTAGAAATAGACAAGGTTTATTAGTAAAAAGATCAGGTCCTAGCAGGGATGTGGACTAGAGATCCGGGAAATGTTAGCTGCTCAATGGTGCAGGGTGTCAATGCAAAACCACAGCTCTCATCTTAAAGGGGACAAGAAACAAGCTTATTCTAGAACCATTTTGAGTGACCATGGTCTGAGAATACAGATTTAGATTATTCCAATTCTATGCTCCAATGTGGAAGTAGCTTTAAGAAGTGTTTTTTTTTTGGGGGGGGGGGCGTGTTTTTAAATAGTTTTACAGAACAAACAATGTTATAAATCAAGGCAATTTTGTTTTTTTGTTTTGTTTCTTTTTGAGACAGGGTTTCTTTGTAGCTTTGGAGCCTGTCCTGGAACTAGCTCTTGTAGACCTGGCTGGCCTCAAACTCACAGAGATCTACCTGCCTCTGCCTCCTGAGTGCTGGGATCGATGGCTTGTGTACCACCAGTGCCTGGCAAATCAAGGCAGATTTAAAGTACATTGGTGGGTATATCTGCAAGGCAAGTACAGTGAGACAGAAATAGTAACAGATGTAATAGATGTAATAGATGTACTATTCTGTTTATTTTTTTGAGACAGGGCTTCTCTGTGTGGAGAGAGCTATTCTATAAATGTAAGATAACATTCTTAGCTTTTGAATTGACAGAAGCTAGTGTTCTCCTAAGTTTATAGATTCCAGAAGGTTTTATATCTGTTGTCATAATGTTAGTTTTGATGCAGAGTGGGACGAGGAATGGCTCTTTCAGAAGGCTAACACTAGCCCAGCATAAGATAATTAGCCCTCAAAGCTGCAAAATTTCAATCTTTCCACATTGAAACTCCAATTGGTCATCGGACTCCACAGACACACATTCTTTCTGGGAGTTTTTGCTGACAGTCAGACACAGCTTCTTTTTAGAAATTTTCATCCACAAGGGTCACAAAATTGTCAGCCTTTATGGATTATATACCTAGGACCTACATTCTTACACACACACACACACACACACACACACTATGAATTTTTCTACTGCATGCTGTGTTCCTCTTAAGCTTCAGTCTTCCCCTCTTTCTTGGATTTCTTGACATTCTCTTTCTACATCCCATACCCCAGCATCCCAAGCTGCTCCCGCCCCACACCATACTCCCTCACCCCCAACTGTAATCTCAGAAATCTTTTAGAATCACCTCTGAATAAGGGATTGTTTAAATCAGGCTGGTCTCTGGGTATGTCTGTGGGTGACTATCTTGATTATGTTAGCTGAGATGGAAAGATCTGCCCACAGTAGGTGGTGCCTTTCTCTGAGAAGAGGATCTCAGATTGTATAAGAGTGTAGAAAGCAAGCTGAGCACGAATATACAGGAACTAAGTCACAGTCCCTTGATCTTGACTGTAGATGCAATGTACCAGCTGCTTCAAGTTCCTGACACCTTGACTTCCAGCAATAATGAACTGTGATTTGGAATGATGAGCCAGATACATCCTTTCTTCCTTAAACTTTTTATTATAACAGCAGGAAACAAAACTAAGATGCACACATTCTAGCTTGTCTGTCGATTGGAAGGTTTTTGATCCCCTGTTGTGTGAATTATCTAGAATATCTGCATCACAAGGAGTTTAATTTAAAAGTTCTGTATTCTAGAAGACACAAATTTTACAAGCAAATTAAAGCTGCAAGGTCTAAATAGGAATAACAAGGACTGAAACCGATGACTCTAGGAAAAGCAAGAGGCAAGAAAGTTAAGACTACGGATGTCTTGGTAGTGATACTCTTTCATAGCTTCCTCTTAGGAGTGAGATCCCTTGGACTACAAACAAATGAACAACAGAGCCACACTGATATTTATATATTGAGAACATTTGAGGATAAGAGGAACAACTTTAAGAAGAAATGCAATGGTGAAGTAGATGAAGAAGAAAGCAGAATACTCAGCCCTTAATGAAATGTCTTCATCACATGCCTCCCCTCAAGGTTCCGCTGTCTATGATGAAGAGGAGGAGGAAGAGTTTTAATAGCCAGAGGTGGTGGATGGCTCCAAGGAAGCAGCACTTTTTGAACACAATAGGGCTGATGCACACATGAACTCTCAGCGATTGTGACCGCATGCAAAGACTGCACAAATGCAAGCCAGACAAAAATCCCAGTTCAGAGAAGGGGAAGTAGGTGCTAAGTTCCTCTTCTAACCAAGAAACTATTTGCAACTGTTAACTGCTGGGAGAAGGAAAATCAGTTTTTTTCCCCAGTGGAGTAACACTGTGTATAGCAACTGTACTCCTGGGCAGAACTGGTCAGGAGTCGTTGGTAACAGAAATCATACTCTATTGTTTCTAAAAAATATCTTTTGTTCTTTAGAGAGAGATAACAGGAGGTTGAGTAGTGGTGCTGAGATCTGAAAGGAATTTGAGGAGAGGAAAGAATGTGATCAAAATATATTATATACAATTCTGAAAAAAACCCCAAAACATAAAAAAGAATAAAAAATAAAAATCGGAAATCTAAAAAAAAAAAAGAATATGGATCACTCTAACTATGGATAAAAGAGAAATCAGCTTAGCTTTTAATTGATCTTCATCTTTGTTAGATATTTGTCTTATTAAGTTCACAGTAGAAATGGGGTCATTAGCTGTTATAATTGCTTTAGTTTCCCTTAAATTTTTAGTTTTATCTCCGGCCACATTGTTTTATATGATAAAATCTCTTGATTTCTTGAAAACAGCTGGCCACAACAAAGTAAGCTCCTTGACATTTTTTCAGGCCAAAATTGAAATATATCCTAAAAGGAGTTATTTTTACATATATTCATGTAAAATGGTACTCTCTTCCTATCTTCAACACCACAGCTCCTGGATACAAGGGCTGATGTTAAATGAAATACTGACCAAGAAGAGCTGCTCCTCTGGGGATGAGAGAGCAGGTAGGTGATTATTCTACAGGCTTCATTTACATTCTTAAGAAATCTGGCAGGCTTTCCTTCCTCTTTTGTTTGTTTTTTTAAATATAACTTTTCATCCCTGTGAAGAGAGTCTCTATCATCATCCTTCATTTATGGGTCCCTGCATGGGTTATAATTCCAAGCAGTGGGTTCTTGATCCAAGAGGACTTGTATTGCCAGTAGATGATTTGGATTTTGATTAAATTATTCAATCCACATGCCTTCCAGTTTCTTCTTCATCCTCTGGTTTTCCTCAGGGTTAGAAAAAGCAGTCAGGAGTAAATACAGGTCTTTTCATATGAGCTTATGCTGAAGTTAGGGTTTTAGAATTTCCAGTCAGTTGGGACAAGTCCTCAGTGAAGCTTTCTCCCTTTTGCGTCATTAAAGGTCCATGATTAGGAAAGGACGTGGACCTTGGTTTAGGAGTAGATAGCAGCCAAACACCAAAATCTCCATTGTCTGTGTTTCCTGCAGGACTTCATTCTCTCTTCTCTGGTAACATGTGGTAAGTAGGAGAGTATGAAGTGGTGTGGGTGAAAGAAGACCCTTCATCTGAACCCATTGTCTATTGTTTATCATTTAAAAATAAAATTGAAGCCGGGCGGTGGTGGCGCACGCCTTTAATCCCAGCACTCGGGAGGCAGAGGCAGGTGGATCTCTGTGAGTTCGAGAACAGCCTGGTCTACAAGAGCTAGTTCCAGGACAGGCTCCAAAGCCACAGAGAAACCCTATCTCGAAAAAACCAAAAAAAAAAAAAAATAAATAAATAAATAAAAATAAATAAAATAAAAATAAATAAAATTGAATTTGAACACAAATGGGATCATCTAGGGTATCAGGGATGTCCCTGTTTGTTCTTACTTTCCACAATCCCATAGCTTGGTAGAGGGCCACCAAGACTTGAACATAAGGCATGTCATAGCATTTCCCTTGAGTTTTACCAAATGGGTCCAGCTGTAAGATGGTAGCACAGTTTAAGTGCCCATACTTTGTCTCGGTTTCTTATCACTCAGCATCCATTAAGGCCAGAGAGTATGAAGAATTACAAGTAACTTGTTTTTAGCTTTTTCAGATTCTTAAGGATGAAATTTATTTTAGATTTTGAGGATGTATTATAATGGGCAGCCCAGGGAAACCGAAGGCGAGACTTCCATGATGATTATCAGAGGAAAGACAAGATAGAAGTGATCTCTGTGGTTGAGGACGTTCCCTTTTTCCCACATGTAGAATCTTCAACATGGCCTCAGGAGGGTTAGAAATATTAGTTTGAATCACCAGTTGTTTGGGGTCTACTCTTTCTCTGGTCAGAGCTTGAACAGATTACCCGATTGTGTCTCCTGGGACTAAGTCCCACAATGTTGGAATGAACTCCCAGCTACAACATTTCTTTTACCTCAGTGGAATAAGTCTCTCTCTTAAGTATCCATTTAAATAAAAAGCCTCAGCTACTAGGTTGCTAGGATCAGGAAAGTGGCTTGTCTGAATGGCTCTTGTTTCGTTTGAGATTGTTACCCAGGTTAAAGGTGTAAATAGGCGGTTCCAAGCCCTTCCACATCCTGTTTGAACCTCAAGCTCAAGGAAATGTCTTATTACCTGAGGCACAAAATCCATAGCCTCAGGGATGTGACTGCCAATATTAAAGGGACAGGAAGGACTGAGAGCATGAAGCTAGACAGAAATAAACACGGCAGGGCAAGGTACCATGGTAACAGAGAAGTGAAGAACAAAGTCAACTGGAGTGATGAGGAAATCCAGTGCCCTGGCCTGATTTGTGCCCTACACTCCTGGTCATGTGCCCAAGTGTGGGCACCTAGACAGTAGTCCACCAAGCCTTCCACCCACCAGCATATGCATATGCTCACTGCATCTTGCCCTTTGGTCACTGGGTCCACTGAGATGAGCCCCAGGCTTTGAACCTTCATCCCTGTTAGCAGTTGTTTCTGGAAACTGAATGTGAGTTTGACAGCCCCTTGCAGGATCAACATGTAAAACTACTGGGTGTTGGAACCCCGTTAGAGACCTGTGGGAGCTACCACAGCTACTGTCTTTGTTCCCATGCCCATGCCTGCTGTCTCTGAGCTTGAACTTGCCATCTCTCTGTACCTTGGGGAAGGTGAAAAGAGATGAACAAAGTGAGGAAGAGAATGGAGATGTGTGGGACAAGCATTGTTAGCGTGAGAAAGTTTGGGGTGTGGTGATGCTTGGAGGACCCAGTTGGCTACATGCACTGTGAAAATGGGGTGTCAAGTGGTCATCACCATCTTTGTCAGCACCATCATCTTGGCTGCCCATGTGGCTCCTGCAGTCAGTCCTCACATATCTGCTGCTCTCTTTGATTGGCATCCTCCATGTGACTATAATTCTCATTGGCCAGCACAGCTTTCATGTGTGCACATGCCCAGTTACTGATGGCATACATGTTCCCAGGGGTCTAGCTTTGTGCTCATCTTACTATCACTGGTGATGTTTACTCAAACATTGACAGATAGAAACTGCAATGTCAGGGGGTGTGCTTTGTGGCCCTGGTGTGAAACTGGATGTCATTGCTGGCTTGTTGAGGGTGAGGGTCTGATTACTTATGCTAGCCTATGGTAATCCATGAAAGAGGTTGGAATGGGTAGGACTTAATGGCACTAGGCTACTGTTATTGCTTCCAAACGGACCTGTCATAAGGTTTTCAAGTGCTTTGGGGAAAGTAAAGGAGGACAGGAAAGGAAGAAATGGGTAGGTTGATGAGAAGTTGAGCATTAATGGAAAGAAAAAGGAAAGAAGTTTGATTCCTAAGGTGCTGCAGGCTGCTTTCTGACTCCTGTGTCAGCTCCAGCTACATGTCTGAGATCTCTGCTTCTGGGTCCGTGACCTCCATGTGCTTTGGGAGAAAATGGAAAAGAAATGGGAAGGTGGATGGAAAGAAGTAAAGAAAGAAGGAAGAGAGGGAGGGAGAAAGAAGGGAAGCAAAGAGAGCGTCTTGGGCTCTTTTCAGGTAAAGTTTTTGTGACTTTAGAGACATAAATCCAACTTTCTGACTGGATGTTCACCTGTGGAGATTTCCAGCTTCTTGTGTCCAAGAACAGGAAATGGTCTGGTTATACATGTATTGTGCTCGAAACAGGCAGTTTGTTAAGAGAGAGAGCATTTCTCAGTAAGGAAGAAGGCTGAGGAGGTGGGAAATGTCAGATGCTTGCTAGGGCTGGGTCATGAGACTTCCAACACTTTATGTGTCATCGATAGTGCCTATTTTCTCTCGCATCTGTCATAGACGTTTCTCCTGAGTGTTATGTCCCTTTCTTGTTATCCTTGATGGTAGTGATGGTGGTAATGGTGGTGGTTGGTTCTTTCCCCAGACATTGGTTTCTGCACATGCTAACCTGTGAGAATGGAACTGCTAATTATGATGAGAAGGAGCCTGATTTTACTCCATGTACTGTCATCTTCTCTAATTCTTAGCGGAAACATGAATTCAAGATTGCCAACAGGGCTGGAGTGGTGGTGGCACACGCCTTATAATCCCAGCATTCTGCAAGCAGAGGCAGGCAAATCTCTGTGAGTTTGAGGCCAGCCTGGTCTACAAGAGCTAGTTCCAGGACTGGATCCAAAGCAACACAGAGAAACCTTGTCTCTAAAAAAATTGCCAACAGGAACTAGGAGTAGAGAATTTCTGCTACCTAAGATCTCACAGACAGAAAACACTCAAGTCTTCAGCTCATGGTATTACTGAGTACCAACATTTTGCACAAAATTCTGTCTTTTGAATTACTGTTACTGTTATATTTACAAAGGTGCAGATTTAAGGAAAGTTGTAGCTAAAACTGAACACAAAATTATGTAGCATCAAATGATATTAACACAGGGTTTATGCTGATGGCATTGGAAAAATAACTATAAGCATAAATGTTGGCTAATACATTTATTTAAGCTACAAGTAACAAAAAAAGATATACATCAAAATGCCAATAGTATTGTTTATAAGTTGTATAATTGTATTAGAATATTGATTCTTATTCTACTTTACCCTTTACTTTCCAATTATCTCCAATGAGTATATATCACTGCAAAAATAATGAATGCATTTGAAATCTGACATTTAAGACATATTTGTCAAGGACATTGAAATTTTTTGAGTTAAAAATCCCTTATTTTCTTTTATAGGTCACTCTATTGTCACAAAATAGAGAAAACATTGACTTTCCTTCTCAGTTTTAGTTGATTTATCATGAATCATAGAAGTTTCTGGTACTATAGTAATGTACTGATCTGTTTGGAAGGCGAAAGAATGGGAATTTTGCTTCAGATCACAAAGAATTCCCAATTTACATTTTTACATTGTGGACATGTAGTGACAGCTAGTGTCATACTTCATGCTAGTCTAGGGTTAGACATAGTTAACACTTCCATTTTAAAATCATGGGTATTTGTATTTGTGAAGTCTCTGCCTACTCAGATAGCTCCATTGGAGTGTAACTGGTCATCTAAGAAAATTAAAAGAAATGCACCATGTGACATTTAATAATAAAGTTTCTATTTATTCATTGTAACATATGACCTGAGAAATTAAGATGATAGAGTGATCATGTTAATCAAAAAAATTCAGAGTAAACTTTATTTTTGTTTAGCTGAAAGCTAACAGCGATAGCTGTGAAAATCAGGCAATTGAAAGTCCCTCACTTTGAGTAGCACATCTTTGATCCTCAAGTTTAAGACAAAAAATGGACTCCATGTGTCAACTGGCCTTAACATTCCAGATCCCATGTTCTCACTTTCCAGGTCGAATCTTATGTCTCCCCCCCCCCCCCCCGCCCTTTTTTTTTTTTTGGTAAGATTTGTCTATTCAAGGCTGTTCACTCCTCTCTCCAGGCTTTCTATTGTGCCCAGAGGCTTCTGTAGATACAGTATCTCCCTAGTCAACAGGGTCATTTTCTCCTTTTTCCTTTTAATCTTGTTTCTTCGAGTATGGGCAACAGATCTCATTATTTTGCCTGCAAAATGAAAGCTTAAAAATCTTGCTCTCTCTTTTGTGTAAGTTGATGCTGTCCAGTAGAGCTTCCTGTGGGGGAGGAAATGTTCTGGGTCTGTGTCGCCCAGTGCTGTTGTCACCTCTGGCACGTGGCTACGGAGTACTCAAAGGTGCCTGGTACAGTTGAGGAAATGGTTGGGTTTTATAATCAGTAGGTGTCACCTGTGACTGGTGACTCTATTCCACAGCACAAGTTTGGTGATTCCCGTGGATTAGTCCAGTTTTACATTCCTTGTTTCCTCAACTATAACCTCCCTGTCATTTCTCCTTTTTGACTGTGTGCTGTGGGAGCACATTCTGCTCCTTCAGCCAATAGCCTTTAAGATACCAGCCCACTGGGGTGTGGTCTCTTATACTTTTAAAAGGAGCGGAAGCTGCACTCACTCTCTTGCTTCAGGCTTCCTTTCGGTGGCTAGACTCTCTGGTTCCTGTTTGCAACGAGAGGACTGTTGTTTGTTGTGCTGATCTGTAAGTTTTTCCCCTTGAATAAATAATCCTTTTTATTATCCCTAATTCTTAACTGGCGTGGGACTGTTTTGCGGCTTCAACTGTGTGTCTGTCTTTAAAGGTCTTTGGCATGCAGTCAGCAGTAGGGTAGAAAAACCTTGAGAACACACAGGAGAAACCACAATTGCTAACAAAATCAACCGGGGAAAAGTGTAAGACCCTCTTTCTCGTTTAATCAACTCCTCCTTCTGGAAGGGAGATGCTGTCTAAGCACAACACAGTTAAATTTGCCAGGAGTGACGTACGTAGGTGACCTCTAGGATAATGACCTCATTCTCCAAATTTCTTTTGTTTTTTTTCAGATAAGGTCTCCTGTCAATTAAAAAGTTTTAATCCAGAAGGTTAGTATGAAGCTCATTTGGATGCTACATATGAAAGAGCCTGATGATGTGTTTATATAAAGATGTTTCTTTCCCCCTGCATGTTATATGACATCACAGAGGGTGGTGTGGTCTTTTCTTGGACCCATTAACTTAGCACAGTCATGGAAAGGCTGCGATTCTCAGGCTTTGTATGGTTATGGTTCTGCCAAACACTCCACCCCCTGCTTCCTTCAACCACTCAGATAGGCACAAGTGGTTTTTTGGATCTCATTAGGTGCAACATTGCTGTCTACCCTGGACTGCAGTGTCTGTTCCAGCTTGGCAGTGTCCGTGCTGGGCACAGCTGTCAGCATCTCTTTGCCTCCATTTCAGAGAATCAGATGCTGTTGGCAATAGATCAGAAGGCAAGCCAGACATAATTAGAGGTTCTCTTTAGCAAAGAAGAAATAGAAAGATCATCCTCCAGACCTTCCTCTACCCCAGCTGTTTGGGGGCAGTTTCTCCATTTCACTGATGAAAAAAGTCAGATTTTTTTACCTTTATTTTTTTCTATTCACATGTCCAAGCTCACAGTGGGGAAATAGAATTGTCCCATTTTTATTACTTTACTTGCTGTTTTAGCACAATACTGTGCTTGAAGTTAGAGTACAAAGAGACAGCTGTTCCACAGAAGGCATATGCCCTGCCTGCTGGGAACACACTCTCCACATCCATTCGGAGCCACATGGACTGTGAATCAACTTATTATCCTTTATCAAAGATAAATGGGAGTGGAAGGATTGTCCTCTTTAGTTTTTCAGTTGACTAATGTTTGGCTCATTAATATGATTTGGAATTGTAACGAGGGAATTGGGAGAAGCTGAAATCTGGCTAAAGGCAAAGAGTGGGATATTACAGGGTTGCAAACATGAACAAGGAGTGATACTGTAAAATAAGTATAAAACTTTCCAAGCAAGTAAACAAACACTAAGATAGGGGCTATAAAACTTACTAATCACAAATCTAACCATTGGGATGGTTGTTGGATATTCAATGTGAAAAATATTTAATATAAGACTCAAACATTCTAGCATGTCCCTGGCCCAAGTTCATAGGTTAAACAAGGACACAAATGTGTGGTGCTGGCAAGACTATTCATGTTCGTCTTCGTGATGCTCAAACTTTTATATAAACTCTGCACCATGCTAACAGATGTGCTAACGAAACTGCATTTATGCTTAATGATACTTTCATGAAATAATTGATTTAATCCCATTTTACATACAAATAGGCTGAGTCTAAGACAGCGTTAAAGCAGCTCATCACATTCATTGAGAATTGGATTCGAATCTGTGGGTTAGACCCCAGGTATCTCACCCTTAATTTCCTCCTGGCTCATACTGCTTGCTGTCCATAGCCCAAGATCATCAGCAAATGAACAGTGGCAGAAAACTTAAACTGATACCCGTCAGCCAATGAACTCAAGTTTTGAACTTTTGCAGTATCTCCAATACAATGTCTTTGTTTGATCTTTTGTTTGTCTGAGGACTTCACCTTCTCTTTTCTGCATTGAGAATCTCTACTGTCTTTGTGGAGCTGACGGGAGAATCTTGCAACCTGCCTGAAGGAGTTGGAATACTGTAGTTGGAGCAATGCAAGCAGGGGAGGAAATTGACATGAACATTATTTGGCAGCCATGAGAAAATTAAATAATTTGAAATGAATAAATGATGATAATTGAAAAATTATCTTGTAGTGTGCAGAAGTCACAGCTGGGTCAGACTATTAATAGGAGGGAGGGGCTTGTTGAGAGAAAGGTTTTCATTGGGGGTAGGTAGGGAAATGAGGGTGGGCCTTGTTGAGATGAAGGTTCCCATTGGAGGATGCAAGGGAATGAAGGGAGGGGCTTGTTGAGAGGTAGGTTCCCATTGGGAGAGGTGGAGTGAGGGAGGGACTTTTTGAGAGGAAGGTTCCCATTGGAGGATGCAAGGGAATGAAGGGAGGGGCTTGTTGAGAGGTAGGTTCCCATTGGGAGAGATGGAGTGAGGGAGGGACTTTTTGAGAGGAAGGTTCCCATTAGAGGATACAAGGGAATGAAGGAAGGGTTTGTTGAGAGGCAGGTTCCCATTGGGAAAGGCAGGGGAGTGAGGGAGGGACTTTTTGAGAGGAAGGTTTCCACGGGGGTCAGTGTAAGGAAGGCAGGGAACTGGCATTGAAATGACTGATCCTTATTATATAAATGTATGAAACTGTCAAACAATAAAAATTCACAAGTAATAATTTGTTGCTGGAAATAAGTAAGGATTATTTCTTGGCTTTTATAATTGCTCAAGGCATTTAAACCAATATTATTGTAGTTTCTAAAATGTTTTTTTCTAAAATTTTTCTATTATGGAAATCAAGTCTTCCAAAAGAGTTTTGAGGAAAAATAGTCTAGGATAATTATTGGGATTTCTTTTTTTTTTAAGAAGAGAGATTAGCATCTTTTTTTGGAAAAAAAATAAAATTTGAAATTAAAATTGAAAATAGATACTAGAGACTGGGTATCCCAGAGACCTAGGATAGAACCGCACAGACAGGGAGAAAAACCATCAATGAAATGATTCCTAGTGATATTCTGCTATGCTCACAATGCTCATAGACTGGTGTTTTGTCCAGTTATCATCAGAGTAGTTTCCTTTAGCAGCAAATGGGAGCAGGTGCAGAGACCCACAGCCAGACATTATGTGGAGAAAGAGTCTAAAGTCTCCATCGGGTCTCTCCTCTCAGAGCTTTGGGAATCTTGCTGGGGAGGAAGAAAAATCGTAGGAGTCAGAGTGAATGGAGGAAGGAGAATATGCCCACTGAGTCAACTAAGCAGAGCTCACATGGGTTCATTGAGATTCAAACAGTAAGCATGGGTCTGTACTAGGTCCTTTGCATATATTTTATGACTGTTAGCTTAGTGTTTTTGTAGGGCTCCTAACAGTGGGTGTGGGTGTGTCTCTATTTTGTATGCTCTTGAGATTTTTTTTCCCCTCTAATTGGGAGCCTCGCTATGAGAGCTTTTGCCTTGTCCTATTGTATCGTATTTTGTCCTATTTGACTGCTGTCTCATGGAGAAATCAGAGAGGGAGTGATCTGGTGGACAGGGAAGGTGGGACAGGGCTAGGAGGAGTAGAGGGAGGGAAACTGAGGTTGGGATGTTTTATATGAGAGCAGAGTAGATCTTCTCTTATCTGCACCCATTGCCATCTGCTGCAGGAAGAAGCCTCTCTGATGATGACCTAACAAGACACCATTCTACGAGTATAGCAGAATACCATTAGGAATGAATGATTTTCCCCACTTGTGTTTGGCTTTACCTTAGGTCTCAGGGCTACCCAGTCTTTGGCTTCTGGCCACCCAGGCAATGTAGGGCATGGGCTCACTCTCATTGTATGGGCTTCAAGTTAAACCAAACTTTGGTTAATTATTCCCACAAGTTCCAAGCCACCAAGACTCCAGCATGTCTTACAGGCAGGACAGGTCGAGGGTCCTGTGACAGGGTTGCTGTCTAGGTTTCTCTTTCTGTGGTCTGCAGAGCACCTTGCATGTGAAGGAGACTGGAATGTAGGAATGAAAAGCTCCAAGCCAGCACCAGCTCGACCTCTCTATGTTCACTGAGCTGTGTGGAAGTTGTCCTTGGGAAAGGGAACCCTTATCAGTTTTCAGAGAGTGACCTTCTGTCCTAACATCAGCTTAGATGGTTTAGGGATCTCTATGGAACCTCCTCAGACAACAAATAAAAACAAAAAATGAAAATAGATTTTCATATAATATACCCTGCTATGGTTTCCTCTCCCTCTACTCCTCCTAGTTCTTCCCCACTTTCCCTTCTACCTCTATCCCCTCCTTTCTGTCTCTCATTAGAGAGACAAACAGGCTTCTAAGGGATAATAATAAAATAAGATATAAGACTAAATAAAATGACCACATTAGACTAGGACAAAATAAACAAAAAACAGAAGGAAAAGGAAAAGAGCCCAAGAAAAGGCACAAAAAAATAGATAAGACACAGCGACCTATTCATTTGCACACTCAAGAACGCCATAAAAATACAAAACTGGGAATATATATATACATATATATATATGCATATACACATGCATACACACACACACACACACACACACGCACACACACACACACACACACACGTGCCAAAGACCTGCAGGGTAAAAAGAGAGAAAAAAGATAAAATCAAAAGAAGAAAGAAAAAAAGAAAAAAAAGTGAAACAGGAAAAGCCTTGACAAGACATTAAGAGTCAAGGAACCTCCAAAGAATCCATTGAGTCCGTTTTCTGTTGGCATCTACCGCTGGGCATGCTACCTATCCTGAAGAGTAGTGTGTTACCCCAGTTAGATTCCCTTGGGGGAAACTAAATTTCCATTTGCAAGTGGTTCTCAATTGGAGATTGCTTCTGGGTTAGGGATGGGTAATGTGTCCACTTCTTTCAGCTTTCTGACCCTGACTGGTGCAGACCCATGTAGGTCTTGTGCATGCTGCCCAGCCTCTGTGAGTGCCTTTCTCAGCCATCATCCGACAAGCTATCTTCTGCAGCAGGTGGGAACAAATACAGAGACCCACAGCCAGACAGTATGCAGAAAATGAGAGATCTTGGAACACTCAGACCTAAGTGAGATGTCTACATCAATTCCCACGCCCACCCCAGGGCTCAGGGAACTCTGTGGAAGAGGCTAGCATCTCTTATCTCAGTGTGGGCCATTTGGTATTCTCTGCTTTTATTTTTTTCGTGGCTATAGGAGGAGACATTAGAAACATCCAGAGTGTGTTGGATTTTAGATAATTATCCTGAGGCTTTAAAGCTGAGTTTTATTTAAAACAATTTCTGTAGGCAAAAGATTTTTTTTTGTTTCATTTAAGGTAAATATTATTACATACATAAAATTCTCCACTGCAGAGAGCTGGAGAGAAGGCTCAGTGGCTAAGAGGGCTTGCTGCTCTTCCACAGGACCTGACTTGGACCCCCAGCACTTATAGAGTGGGGAGGTCACAACTGCTTTTACTTTTCTCTCTCGCGGACCCATTGCCTTCCTCTGGCTTCTGTGGGGCCACCCCCACAACACATACGGACACATATACATACACACACTCCAAACGATAGAACAGCCACCCTCTCAACTGTTTCAAAGTGCACCCTTTGTTGACTTTTAATACATCCACAAAGAGGTGTGCCTATCACCAGACACTCTCCAGACCATAGCGTATCCCAGAAGAATTTTGTGAGCCATAGCCCAGCCACACACCATTCCCTGCTTTCCCTAGTCCCTGGAAGCCAGAGCTTGCTTTCTCGTCTGTCTAGATTTGTCTAACATGGACATGTAGCATAAATGCGGGAAGAGTTAAGTTTTTCAAAGAAGGCAAGGAGTAGCACCATTAAAGAATTCATTTTAAATTATTTCATACACACTTGGAGATTTTTGTAGTTCTTTCATGGTTATTGTGTACATCCCCCAACACATTTCTTATTTTTAAGATAAACTAGAAGACAGTGTTAATCTGAAGCGTCTTCAAATACACTTATTTTCCTTGAGGGGGATGGGGAACAAGGAAACAAATATAAAAAACGGACACTGAAGGAAAAGTGATAATTGCCATAGGAATTCAAGTTAATTCAGTTTATTGCCCCTGAGATGGGGACAAACTGCAGTTCCTGCTACAGCCTGTACATGCATAGCTCTGTTTCTGATAAAACTGAAGAGTTTTGTTATGTTACCTGACCCCAAACTCTAACAGGATTGCAGCACACGGAGCATGTAAAAAAAAAAATTACTGCCTCAGTGAAAGGAAATGTCCTGAGCACCTAGGAATGTTCCTTTAGTTCTGCTGTTCAGAGTAATTGGTCATGACCCACCCAGCTGGGTTTTCTGCGCCTGTGAGCATTTTCAGAGAATGGGGGAGTTTTAGGAGTTGTCCTTGCCAGGATTTGATCCTAACCTAAACCACGCCCTAGACTTGCTTGGGTTAGTCACGGTCAGTTTCTACAGTTTGTTGAAACTGGAGTAAATACCCTTGTTTCGTTCAAGACTGTTTTGTCTGTGCCTGTGGTAAAAAGGATTTGATTACATCAGAGGTGGCTGAAAATATGGCATCCGAACCAAAGAAATCGTGAGTTCTAGCCACTCAGGAGGAGAAGATCCTGCTTTGCAGGATCCAGCGGGGGGGGAGGGGGGGGAAGAGCAGCAATGAGTCACAGTAGGAAGTCTCAAAGCCACCGAGTTGTGAGTAGACTGCTTTAACAGATGGTAGTCTAGCATCGTCATGGGTGAGTGCCTCCCCTCACATCCATCAGGTCATGGAGAAAAAGAAAATGGGGGAAAGACGCAAGATTCACTCAGGAGCACCACTGTGCTTGCTCGCTTGACCTGAATTGACAGCTTTCTTTCAAAAAAAAAAAAAAAGGTAATTTCTGCATCTCTTGCTTAGTAAGATATATGTATTTTGTTCTATGTAGTCTGCATATAAAAAGCAATAAAAAGATAGATGTATTTTTATGGTTGAACTGACTGCTGAGATGCCCTGGAGCACAGCTGCCCTGTAGGAAACCCTCCCCAAGACTAGAGTAGCTTTTCTCCACGCTCATGCGAGTGGGAAGTCATTGCGCTTTATCCCCCAGTTTGTCTTTACGATGGTTGCTCCATACTTAACCTTCCCAAATGTTTCAGTGTTTCTGCTCACTCTGGCCATCCATCTTCATGGCTTTCTAGATTCCGCTTAATACTCCCGGATATTTTTAAGAAACTCCGACTTTAAGAAACTCAGGAGTTAAGTCAGGTCCTTAAATCCCTTGTATACTTTCACATAAGTTTAAAGATGACATCATAAAATGGGAATGATCCAAAAACCTCCCTATTTACAAATAGCCGAGAAGAGCAGGGCAATGAAAAATGAGCGTTGGGAAAGGAGGAAGAAGCCAGAGCTGATTGCAAGGCCCTGGGTTTCGTCTGGCACCACTGTGAATGAATGAATGAATGAATGAATGAATGACAGAGAGGAGCAGACTGTGGTTTGGGGATGAGCAAACTGTTTGTATCTGTGCTGTTGTCCTTCTAGGTATTCTAGGACAGTGGCATTTAATAATCCCTCATTATTTGTGTCTGGCTTCACTTTCATGAGCTAGTGAGCTCCGTTTTGAGCCTTTCCAGGAAAACCTAGTGGGAAAACCAACTTAGGAAGCTATTTAGAAAAATGCTTATGTAAATTCATTGTACTCTGGGGATTATAAAAATAATTACTAAAAAGCAGATAATTGGTTTATTCATATTACCCCAAATTTGAGGCGGCACCAGGAGGAGAGGGTAAATGTGAAATCCACGCTTGGAACTATTTTAGACAATAAGACTTCAATACTTTTTTGTGGTCAAAGTTGGGAAGCCAGTGCTGTAAGCTCAAAATGTCATGATACAAGGGCCACCATGCATAGGGGTAGATATCGTAGTGCGTTCAGTCCAGCTTGGTGGGATCACTACCCTACCAACTATGATCTCCAGCCCTACGCAATGCCCTTTAACACTTTTTAATAGGAATCAAAGTTACAGGTTGTATTATTCAAGATTGTTTGTGACCCTCTGCTGCTTCAGAGTTTATTGGTCTTCTGGTGTCTCGATGCTAACTCTTCGTAGATTCTCTCTTCACCTTTTTAATGAACCTTGATTTTCATGTGAGTTTTATTTATTTTATTTCTTAAGATAAAGTCTCTCTAACTATTGTTGGCTGCTCTGGAACTCATTATGTAGATCAGGCTGTCCTTGAACTCACAGAGATCTGCTTGCCTCTGCCTCCTGAGTGCTGATGTTAAAGGCAAGTGCCACAGCACCCAGGTCATGTGAGCTTTAAGTCGCGTGTTCTTTGGAAAAAATGTCTGGAGGTTTTGTCATCTGTTGTTACAATAACAAGTCACCCAGGTAAGGCCATTGAACACAACAGTAATTTATTGCTAAGAGATGATATATATCTAGAAATTATCCAGGACAGCCAAAGCTGTGTGGATTCTCTGTGATTCATGATTGCTATAGCTGGGAGGATCTGAGTAACTAGGATCATGTGGGTGATTTTTCATTCATATGCCCAGGCCGTGGGCTGAGACAGCACAAACTGGGCTCAGCTGGGACTGTAGACTGGCGCATTCCCATGAGTACTTCTTGCTTGTGTTCCTTGCATTCTTGAGAGCAGGTGTTCAAGAGTCAAGCATAATCCACTTGATGCCACATTGTTTCCCTGAAGAAGTTGCTTTCCTCATATTTGCTACAGTTTGGATCTTGAAGTCCCCCAATGGCCAAAGTATCCAGTGACTAGTTTCCTGGGTAGCACTATAGGAGTGGGTGGTGAAACCTTTAACGGGTGTGCCAGATGGTAAGTTTTTAAGTCATTGGAAATAAGTATTTGCAGGGGATAGTGAGATTCTCTCTCTCTCCTCACTCTTCCTTGTTCCTGGCTCATGATATATAATTGGGTCTGCTTTGCCATGTGCTCCCAGTAGGATGTACACGTCTGCCACAGGCCCAATGCAATAGAGAGACCATGGATTGGAACCTCTCCAACTGCAGCTAAAAATAACCCTCTTCTCTTTACCCATCGCAGTGTTTTGTTATAGTGATAGAAAATAGACCAGCAAGTCCTTCTAGCTTCTAGATTGGGGAAAGGAGATACAGACCCAGTCTCTTAAAGGGATAAAAATCAAGGACTTTGTGGGCGACTCTGGAAACACAGCAGTAACATAATTACCTTCCCGAGATGCAGTGCCTTTGTTTGAGAAAACAGAGCTGCTCCTACGGCTGCTAAAAGGATTAAAAGTAATCTTTGTCTGGGGTCTGTACACTTTTCTTAAGGGACCAGACGGAGCATTTGTAGCCTGTGGGCCACTTAATTCTGAGAGAAATCCTTATCTGATGTATGTGACAGAGGCTATGGACATTACATAAATGAATGTCTTTGGCTGTGTTCCAACCGCTTTATTTATGAACACTAATATTTTGAACCTCACGTAATTTTCAGATGCCCTGAAATATGATTCTCCTCTTGATCTTTTAAATTCATTCTAAAATATAAAAAAAAAATCTCTAGCACATGGGCTGCACAAAAGCAGATACCAGATTTGCCCCTTGGGCCACAGCCTGCTGATCTAAGTAGGTGACTTCTCAGAGGACATGGGGCATGTTAGGGGATGAATAATTACACATATGGTCATTATACTAAGCCATTCTCAGAGGCACAATAGAGAGGCAGTTCGCTTCCTTGATGGATTTATATTTCTCAAGGGCACAGCTCTCATATAATTAAATGAAACAAAATAGCAACAGACATTTTAGAGACAATAGAAGTGTTTTTGAGTGCTATACTTTAGTGAAAGATGCTCAGGCACTATGAATGGGAGCTGTCTACCTGAACTTTGCAATTTATTAGCCTTCATTGGTAACAAAGGTCTGATCCCAAAACACTGTAAGGATGTCTCAATGCAAATTGTTTGGTGTCTACATCCTTCTATAACTGTGACTACATGACCATCTTATTTTCCTATTATATCTCCGTAGTTTTTCCTCTTTGAAACATTCCCAGCTACATCTCAGCTTTCTGTGCTCTTAGGACAGAGTTCAGCATGTTTTATATTCACATGCTATGTCTATTAAGCAAATACAAGATCTACTAGTGACATGGCTCAGATTTGATTTTTGTAAGTCCTTGGGATCTATACAGGGGTCCTCTACCTGTCAGCTGTATGATTTTTGGCATTCAGCTTTTAGAACTTGAAGGTCCTCAGCTGTAAAATAAGGATAAAAATCCTTATCCTATAGCGTTATGCTAATGTTCAGTAAGATTGTGCATGCTAAATTCCTGGTATATAATAAATGACTAATAAACATTTTCTGCAGCCACAAATGTTATGATGACTCATCTTGAAGTTTCCTGGGCTATATATTTGCTGTCGTACTTTAGGGGCATCTCTTGCTAACTGTGAGTCCAACGTATTTGTTCAGCAGCTGACTGTAATATTTTGTCCTTAAAATTTTATTTACAGTTGTTTGGAATAAACAGGATTTCAACCATCTATCTTGTTACTATGAAAATAAAGAAAGCAATTGAAATTATGTATTTATTATGCGGTAGCCATTATTTAGTTATCAAAGGTATTTTCAGGAGGGATTCTAAAAGACAGCAAATGGTACGCACAGTAGACAAGACTTTCTGATTCAGTTCTTTGAGTATTTATTATTATTATTATTATTATTATTATTTATTATTATTATTTATTTTGCAGTGCCGTGGATCTAAGCCTTGCACATTGCTAGAGAAGGACTCAAAACTGAAATACATACCCAGTCCTTTAGAATTTACATTTCTGACAGGTCCTCAAATGATGTTGATGCTATGGCCTGCATTTACTTGAGAATCAATAGTCTACGTGATCTCTAATAGTCTTCCTATTCTGGGCATTAGTACACTTTCATTTTTGTTCATTTTAGCTGCCAATTATTATGCCAGTCTGTCACGGCAAATATACAGAAGTGAACAACACAGACAAGACTTCCTGTTTCCTTGGATCTCCCATCCCAGGAATTCCAATAACCAACACACATGAAGGAAGTTGTATATAGCAGGAGTCTTCCATAAGCACTTTATAAATGTTAGTTAGCCTATTTCATCCTCCAGATACCCATGAGCAAGATGTTATGATTATCCTCTCTTTTCTGATAGGGAAGCTGAAACACATAGGCTTGGCAATGTGACCTTGGTACGACTATATGTGTCAGAGCTAAGAGATTAACTCAGGTGGTTTTGTTTTACAGCCATGCATACACATTAACATTCTACATAAGTGATGGTTGCATAGTAAGTATCTTAGTTCACTCTGTCTGTTTAATGATATTCCAAAGTCTTCGTGCCTTCAGAACTGCAGAAATTTAGTTCCTCTCGTCCTGGACACTGAGAAGTCCAAGTAAAGTTACTGGCAGATTAAGTGCTTGTTAGAGGGCTGACCTCCTGGCTCGTCATAGTCTCTCCTCACATACTGGGAAGACAGGGCAGACCCCAGTTTCTCTTATGGGAAGCAAACTTATCCTGTTTATGAGGCTCCATCCTGAACTTCCTTCTTTGCTAAAGGCCCCATGTTCTAATACATTGGGGGTTAGGATATCAGGGTATGGATTTTTGGGGAAAACAAAAATTCAGTGGAGTATTAATGAGATTTGTTGAAAAAGCAAATAGGGGTAAGGGAGGAGTGGTTTTTGATTAGCCAATGTGGATCATCATAATTTTGATACAAAAGAGAAAACTAGAATAAAGGATCCACAGAAATAAAAAAAATAATAAAACCATTGGAATCAATACAGCTGGAGAGTAATTTTTAAGTTAATTTTTTAAAAAAATCTAGGTCTTTTGTCAACTCTCCTAAAAGATAATTAACATAAAACTCCAGCACCATTACCTTTGAAAGGGTAGAAAGCCTCTCCAGAGAGCACGGAGTAGCCTGTGAGAGAGGAGGGGCGTTACTGTAACTATTCCAGCGACAATCTGCATCTGGGAGAGGCTTCAGGAGGAAACTGCCTTTTCAAGGCTCATTCTGTTGAGTTAACAACTTCTGTGTTATTTTGGGGGAAAACCTCCTAGATTCATTGTATTTGCCCTAATATTTGCCTTTTGTGAGGTCTCCATTCTCTAGCTAGCACTCTATATAAACCCTATAAATTACAAAAACACCAATCATAAATAAGCATCCGGTCTCCTTCCTCTTTCCTTTCTTCTGTCCCATTTGTCAATTTTCTTCCTTTTTTCATTTTTCTCTTTTTCTTCATTTTTCTCTCATAAAATACATCCTGACAGAAGTCTGCCCTCTGTCCCTTCTTTCCCCTCCTTCCAGCCCTCACACCTCCCCTCTTCTCCAAGTTCACTGCTCCTCCATTTCCCTTCAGAAAGGAGCAGGCCTTCCAGTGATTACAATTGAACTTGGCATAAGAAGATGCAATTAGACTGGGCATAAACCATCATGTCAAGGCAACATGAGGCAACTCAGTAGAAAGAAGAGTCCCACAAGCAGACAAAAGAGTCAGAGACATACCCACTCTCATTATTAGGTGTTCCACAAAACCTCCAGGCTAAACAACCACAGAATGTATGAAGAGGACCTAGTGCAGACCCATGCAGGGGCCTCTCCTCCAGTAATCTATGGTTGCTTCTTCAATCTCTGTGAGCCTTTAAGAGGCCTGCTTAGTTGATTCTATGGGCCATGTTTTTCTGGTATCCTTGACCCCTCCGGCTTCTATAATCCTTCCTCCCCCTCTTCTGTGGGGTTCCATGAGCTACACCTAATGTTTGACTGAGGGTGTCTGTATTTGCTTTCATCAGCTGCTGGAGGAAGTTTCTCTGATGATGATTGAGCTGCACACTTATCTATGAATATAGTAGAATATCATTAGGAGTTATTTTATTGATTTTTTTTTTTTTTGTTATCAGTCGTGTTTAGTTCTACCATCCACCTCTGAGCCATCCAGCTCTGAGATCCTGACTACTCAGGCACGGTGTCAGGTGTGTGCTTCTTCTCAAGTTAGTCCAGTCATTGGTTGGTCACTGTCACAAACTCTGAGCCAACATTACCACAGTACATCTTGTAGGCAGAGCAGGCTGTGGGTCAAAGACGTTGTGGCTGGGTTGGTGTCCCAATCACTCCACTGGGAACATAGCCTGGTTACAGAAGATGGCTTGTACAGGATCCATGTCCTCCATTACTAGGAATTGTCACTAGGGTCATGCTCATAGGTATCAGGGAATTTGTACTGCATTAGGTTTCCACATTGTCCCTAAATGCTCATCTATTTCAGTCATCTCTACTTGTGCTCCCTCCCTCCATCCCTCCCTCCTCCACTTGACCCCTCCTGCTCCCATCCATCTCCAGTCCACCCACAAAATCTATTCTATGTCAACTTGGCACAAGTTAGCCTCATTAGAGAGGAGGGAGCTTGAACTGAGAAAAAGCTTTCATAATACTGAGCTATCATTAAGCCTGTAAGGTGTTTTCTTAATAAGAGATTTGATGCGGGAGGGCCTAGCCAATTATGTTTGCCGTTCCCGGCAGTCCTGGGTTCTTTAAGAGAGCAGACTGAGCAGGCTATGAGGAGCAAGCCAGTAAGCAGCTTCCCTCCAGCTTTGTTTAAGCTCCTGTCCTGACTTCCTTCAATAATGGACTATGGTGTGGAAGTGTAAGTCAGATAAACCCTTCCCACCCCCAAGTTGCTTTTTGTCAAGGTGTTTCATCACAGCGTTATAAACACCGACTACGACGATAAGTATATGGCTAAATGCTGGGGCAGAGAAAGTGCCTGACATAAGCACATCCTAAAACTTGAACAAAAACATTTTCAGAAAGATAATGCAACAGGCATGTGAAGTGTTTGTATCTTTGACTCCTCCACTACTATCGAATTCTATATTTTCTTCTTTTTCTAATAATCTTATTCATTTTTATTTGAGAGCTTTGCTTAACCAAAAAAAGCCTTTCTGACAAGTGTAGGTAAAACTTTGTCTCTGTATTGAAATTTTTCTTTAAATTATTTATTTTTTATTTTATGTTTGTGAATGCTTGCCTTCACATATGATATGGGCTACATGCATGTCTGATGCCTGCAGAAGCCAGAAGAGGGCACCAGAATTCCTTAGAACTGTAGTTACGGATGTTTGTGAGCCATGGTGATGTGGGTGATGGGAACTGAACCCAGGCTCTCTGCAAAACAGCAAGTGCCTTTACCTGCTGAGCCATCTTTCCAGCCCCATCTTTTAGCATTGTTGATTCGGTTTCTTAACAAACAGATATGATATGGGTAGTTTTTGTTTTTCTTGTGGGGGGCATAGTCATTGATTCTTACTTTTCTTTATTTCAAGAATTATCTTGCACCTAGACTTCAATTCTTATTGAGCATCTTTTTTGAGCACTTGTTTACCACACAATGTGCAGAAAGTCTGATTCTAGATCGAGAGGCTCTCCAAACAAACATGGTTTTGTAATGTGTCCCAAAATGGAAGGAAATTAATTTGCCTTGATATTAAACAATGTCTGCTTTGGGTTTTGAAATGTTGGATTGGTTATCCTACGCCCAGATTGCTTATTCCTTGTTTTTGGGTTCTGAAATGTTGGATTGGTTATCCTATACCCAGATTGCTTATTCCTTATTTTTTCAATGCCAGATCTTCTGTAGAAATACACGTGTAAAGCAATAACTGTGCCATCCCTTCATGTATTTCACATATGCTTGCCTTACCCCTAGAGAACCTGCCAACACTCTGGAGGTAGGAATTCAGTGCCAATCAGGATTTGTTTTGCACACTATGGATACTCAGTATGTACTGTGAGGGTTGTTGATAAGGACAAGTACAATTGTAGTGCTTTACTCTCATCGAAAGTGCTTGTCCCTGCTCAATTTCTATATCCATCACCCATCTTTTCCATTCCGTGGGCTGCATAGAAGCTAAGATTTAAGTAGGGCAACTTGAGACAGCTCTCAGACATAGTCTCATTCTGAGATTCCTGGAGGCAGGATGGTCATTTCGGACTAAGGTAGAGAGAAGAGCCAGTGGCTGGCTGTTTTGTTTTTCTGACCTTCAGGTTGACCCCCAATGTCTGTCTCTGGGTTTTTTTTTTTTTTTTTTTGATTTTTTTTCGAGACAGGGTTTCCCTGTAGTTTCTAGAGCCTGTCCTGGACCTAGCTCTTGTAGACCAGGCTGGTCTCGAACTCACAGAGATCCGCCTGCCTCTGCCTCCCGAGTGCTGGGATTAAAGGCGTGCGCCACCACCGCCCGGCTGTCTCTGGGTTTTTATTATTTGTGTTACATATATCTATGCTAGACACAGAGCTCCAAACCCTTTCTTGATTATTTTCTAGCAGATATCTAAATATTATTGCCTCAACTTTTAGTATCTTAAAACAACTATTTCGTTTTTTTCTCCTGGTTTTGTAGTGTTAATATTTTTATTTTATAAGTTTTATTTGAGAATTCGATGTTAGAAATTTTAAAGGCTAAGATAGGAAGTCCTTCCTGGAAAGATAACTGCAGGTCGCTGCAGTCAGATGTCACCCAGAATGGGCCACCAGGTCTGGATGTCCAAGACATCACCCCCACGTGCATGGCAGCTCATATTGGCTATCAGCTGGAAGTTCAGTGAGAGTTGCTGGGTAGAGCACATTTGTGTGAGCTCTGAGTAGCTGGGCTTCTCATATGGGACACAGTTCCCACGAGGCTGAGAATGATAAAGGAGAAACTGCGTGGTCTTTTTGTGACCTGGCCTGTGGAGTCAAATAACACAACTTTGGCCTCATTATGTTGGCTAAAATAGCCATAAAACTGCCTAAAATTAAGGGAGCAGGTGTAGGCATCACAACTTTGAGGCGCCTTTAGGATGACATGTGTGGCAAGTACCTTTAGAAAACTATCATGGGAGTTTTGTCCAGTTACTGATACCATTTGAGCTTCAACCTCCATCCTTAAAATGGTGATAGCAGAGACAAACCTGAGGAGAATTTTGGGACCAGGACATAGATAAGACATATTTCCTGAACTTTTTTTTTTCTGTTTAAAGCTTAAATTCTAAGAGAATTATTTAAGATCACAAACCGCAGATTATTTGCGGCACTCTGCATCTCCAGACAGGTTCATGAATTCATGGCTCTGCAAAGATAATTCTGAGATTGTGTTCATATTTCCTGTAGGTCCAAATGCTTTCAGTTCTCTAATGAAAAAATTCTCTAACAGACTGTCATATCTAGTATAACTGACCAGCCAGATTTAATTATTATTCATGCCACAAGGCCTAATACTCATTTTCTTGCAGAGAACTTGGCTTTGGTACCTACTGGTAGATGCCAGGCAATAGGTTATTATTGGAAAAGGAAGGGAGCTGTGACTCCCATCCTGGCTTCAGGCTCCAGGATGGAACGTTTAGACTACAGGATCCTGATTGCTGGATTTGTTTTCAGTGTTGGGGTCCACACTGTGCTGTGCTTACAAAATGAATTCCCCACGTTCATTTCTCTCCCAACAAATAACTCACAGGGCCAACTCTCTCCTTCAGTTATAATTGAAGGAAAGCAAACAGAACAAAATTGCAATTATCTTTTATGTCACATTTATTTTCTTGTGAATTATTAAAATGATTGATCACCCAAATGTGGTTAGCATACCTGTTAATTTGAGGGCGGAGAGGATGGAAAGGCTCATATTCATTTATCTAATGGGCATCACTAATTGAAAATAAAGGGTTTTTCTGCACAACACTGACTTTCCAATCAGTTACTTGGTGGAGAGTTTTAAAATTAACATGAAGTGAAAGGCATATTAAATAAAATGCCAACTGTAACCCCCCCCCTCTCTCTGTGTGTATGAGTGTGTATGAATGTGTGTGTATGTGGCATGTATTTGTATGAGTATATGCGTATGTTTTGTATGTGTGTATATGTGTATATGTGGATTTGTATGAGGTGTGGGTGTATGAGAGAGAAAATGAGAGGGAGAAAGAGAGGGACATACATGCATGCATACATACATACATACTTATGAATCACTATATACATACACATATACATAGTGATTATGGTTAAAATGTCTCAATCTTCTAGACTTCAAATAAGGTAGACTGGGCTTCCTTTCCTTGTTGTATTCATGGCCCTTGGAACCACTTATCCCAAATGGAAAACTTAGGAACCCTTTCTAAAAAAACACCGCTTTTTGTTACTCCCCAACCTGTTTACTAGCTGGGCTATGTGCCATGAAACGCATCTCATCCAGTCTGAGTCCAGGGGAGGAAACAAGGCCCAGAATTAGTTTGCTTTAGTCCCCTGGAAACAAACATCTGTATTTAAATCACCAAAAATGAATGCTTGGGAATATTTCATTATTGCTTAGTTTCAAGACAGAGAGCAAATTTAGTTTATGTGCAAAAGGGGGAAGAAGGCATTTAAAATTCTGCTTCAGCATGAATGAGATCTCTGTGCTTTGACTACCTAAGGAAATGTTACCTTCTTCAACATCCATAGTGTATGATATTGGGCTAAAAGACTATATGTCAATCCAAGTTTTCTTGTGCCATGTTACAGAGGAAAAAGTAATATAACTCGTGTTCTCCATTTGTTGAGAAGCTGCCCTACTTCTTCCAGTTCTTTTTGTGCCAGCTGTGCTAAGAGATTTAATTACATCATCTCATTTAATATTTTGAATAGTATGACAGTGTGATGGTAGGCATTAGTCATCATCTTGACCCAAATTAGAGTCAGCTGGTCAAGGAGTCTAAATATAGGATTATCTAGATCAAATTGGTCCTGGACATGTCTTTGAGGGGTTGCCCTGATTGCTTTAGCCCAAAGGCAGAGAGCACCATTCCAGGCCCCGGGACTGTGCAATGGTAGAGGAGGCAGCCCCACAGTAAGCATGTACACATGTATTCTCTCTCGGCTCTTGATCATGGATGTGACTCCTTGCTTCAGGTTCCTGCTTTGGCATCTTTGCAAGGACGGACTGTAACCTGAACAAACCACTTCACCCCTGAATTGTTTTGCCAGGATCTTTTTGTATAGCAACAGAAGTTAAACCAAACAAAGCTATTGGGATAGCTGGAAATTTAGTGGGATGCATTATAAAGCATAATCCCTCAAACCATAATATTTTTAAGTTGGCTTTTATTCCGAACTCAAGATATATTACATTCTATTACATTGTTGGGCATAGGAAATTTTTTTTTTCTGTAACAGCCACTTCACTAATGAAAATAGGGCCCTCTAATTCCACCTCAGGAGCGGCCCACTCAAAGTTTCATTTGTTGCCTAGATTTAGACTGTGAGCATATGAAAGCCGAGGCTAAAAATTGGTCCTATGTGAATTGAGAGGAGTGCAAGGGCGAAGCCTTCCAAAGAAGCATAATCAATTTCAGAGGCAATTAATAAACTGGACTTGAAATTAGCCTGGAAAGATTGAGCAACAGCAAACAAAAACTATAACTTTAAAGCACTCACAATATGCCAGCAGCGTTAATTATTTTCTTTCTAATTTTCAAAAAACCCCCTGAAAATTGAGAATTATTATTTCCATTATACAGATGAAAAAAAAATTGGCTCAGAGGGATCACGAAGTTTCTTCAAGGTCATACGACCAGTGGTAAATTTAATTAGCAGTGTGCTCTTCAAGGATCTTTTATTATCTCTTTGCTCCTTCCCTTTTCCTTGGTTATTAATGGGAGTCTTCGCCCTGAACATCTAGCATTCTCAGCTTAATATTTGACAGAGTGCATTTCAAAATGCTGAGATGGACTGGGGATGAGAAAATCAATCCAATTGATCAGAACTCTGTTGACTGTGAAAATGGTAACAGGAAAGTACAAGGATGCTACAGCTGGTTCCGTGAAGGGAGGTCTGAGATTCAACAGATTAGAAGGTGATCAGGCAGCTCGGTCTTCAGCACAGCTAAAACCTACTCCCTGGGTAACTTCACGCCTTAGTGTATTTGACTTGCTATCTGTTTTGATTAAAATATACCAAACAATTGTCAAATCTCCTCTTCAGTCTGTGCTGTGTAGACAGCTCAAGGGATATGACTGGCCTGGAATAGTACTGGAGATAAATGATATTGGATTGGTGGTTTTCCTGTTTGGGAAGCAGTCTGATTATCTGTAGAACATTCTTGCTTTTGTGCAAACTGCTTTAGTCCCAGAGCAGTTGTTACTAATACAAACAACTATGTAAGGTCTACGGCTAACACACACACACACACACACACACACACACACACACACAGCTGGAGACACATCATGATGCAGGGGTGTTAAGCTGTGGGCACAGGGATGAAGTGGTATGGCTTTGGGGTGGCCTTGCTTTATAAAACACAGAACAGCATAGACACAGGGAGCATCCTGAGACATGCTAACCCCCAAACACATTTTCCTATAATCAGAGCTTTGACAAGAACCCTATTTCTTCAAAGATTATAAATTATCTCTTTACCTACCTGCTTTTTTACTACTTCTTAATGGAATTATTAATTATTATTATTATATAATAAATTGTAATGTTTGACAGAATACATCTAGTAGTATGCTTGGAAGGTGCTTCTAGGAGGTACCAGAAAGGGAGTGTAAAAGTGAGCCAGAGAAAGGAAGGAAGAAAACGCAGAGCACATTTAAGCAGCTAATCTGTGTCATGATCTCCGGGATCAGTCGCTGTAGGGAACTCTGGAGGACATAATAGTCAAGTACCCAGAGCTATTGCACCCAGTATCTGAGAATGCTGAGTAGTCTCTGCTAAGTTCCTATTATTTGAAGACCGTATTTAGTGGTAGTAACTGGTCAAGCCTGCCTGCGTGATTACAGAAACTGTTTAGCGGAGAGTTGCTTGTTTTTGCCATTGAATGCCACTGGTAAGTGCAGGGCTCCAAAATGAAAATCAAGGGCTTCAGAATAAGGCAAAAACTATATTTGTCCCAAGAAGATAACCCTCTTATTTGTTTCATAATTTTTTGTTGCAGAGGCAATATTTCATGTAGACCAAGATGACCTTGGGCTAACTACGTAGCAGGGACTGAGTTTCAATTTCAAAACTTCCTGCCTCCACCTCCCAAGTGTTGGGATTGCAGGGGTGTGCCATTGTGCATAACTTTGTTTAATCTTAAAATTTGCTCAGTGCCTACTTACTTAATCTCTCTTGCCTGCAGAACTGAGTTAGGTACTGGGAGATTCAGAAAGGATGAAGATGTGTTCCCTGTTTATGAAGATGTAGCATCTTTAATCCAAATTTCACCAGCATCCTATCTCATGGACTGTATCAGGCTGAACAGAGAAATGAGAATGTATAGCTTTAGGAACTGTCTATGCACCAGGTCAGCGACGAGTCTTTCTTGAGGAGAGGCACACGATCTTTCTATATAACCTAGACTGGCCTCCTTTTCTTTTTTCCAAGACAGGGTTTCTCTGTAGCTTTGGAGTCTGTCCTGGAACTTGCCCTTGTAGACCAGGCTGGCCTCGAACTCACAGAGATTTGCCTGCCTCTGTCTCCCGAGGGCTGGGATTAAAGGTGTGCGCCACCACCACCTCCTCAATCTGGAGATACTCCTCTATCAGCCCCTCGAGTACTAAGATTATGTGTACTTTAGCCCAACATGCTCTCGCGATGCCAGGATGAAGACATATTCCACTTGGGGTGCTTATGCCTAATGTTCACACAAAAAAGCTTTATTAAATTTTATCTTGTCTTTTTTTGAAAAGTGATTTAGAAATATTTTATTTTGTGTGTATGAGTGTTTTGTTGCATAAATATATGTGCCCCGTGTTTGTTCCTGTTGCCTATGTAGGTCAGAAGAGGATGTCAGATCCTCTGCAGGTTTGGGTGCAGGGACTCAAACCTGGACTCTCTTTAAGAGCAAGTGCCTTTAGCTACTGAGCCATCTCTCTTGCTTGATTCTTTTTTTTTTACAGCTGCATTCAGAAAAAATAGTTTTTTCTTGTCTCTAAACTGCTAAGCAGTTATTGTCCCCTTGTTGACATTTCTTGGTTTCATCCATATGCCCAAAAGAGTAATTATGAAAATCTAATGTAGAAAAAAGAGAAACATCATCATTTTAATTGGTAAGGATTAATCAAGTCATAAAACTACTCCATATTAACCCCAGTGAACTGCCTCAGACACTCACCTCCAAAGTTGATATGAAGGCAGTCTGAGCTGTCCTGTGAGGGCTATTCATATCCATTAATTGTTACAATACAAGATACACTGGGTCTCAGCTGGCTGCCATTTCTTCTGTATTTGAAATGTGCTTCTCAGCAGAGATGGGAGGACACCACAGGGACTCATCTGAGTCTGACTTTCACATTAATTTTGCTGTGCTGTGAAGAGCACAGACAAAATCAATGTCCATCAGTGATTATTCAAGGTAAAATACCTAGTGATATTGAATACCAATGGCGGCCCCGGGCATAAAATTTACTTAAGGCTTGTTGAGTTGACAGCCATTTATTCTAATCCTGCTTCATTTTCCATGTTGCACTTATTGTTTTTTCTTTAAAGGAAAAAAAATAAAACTAGTTTATGGAAAAAAAATAAATTTTACTTACCGACTCAATTTGCCAGAATTTGGATCTTTTTCCAAAGGGTAGAAAAGAGTGGAGTTGTAGAGCTTTTATGAACTTAACCAAGAATAATGTTTCCAGTCGGTAGAAGCAGAATATTTCACAGTTCACGGTGACAGAAAAATCATGTGGCTCAATTAACGTTTCATAATGAGGGCTTCTTGAAATTCGTGACTGAACTTGAAATGAGGAAAACCCGTGTCCAGTTCTGGACAAGCTGAGCCCATGCTCATGGCAGAAGGGTCCGAGCATATCTCTTTTGAGAGTTTGTTTTGTCTCAATTCTTATCATGATGAGCCTCAAAGATGCTGTCAGTGGTATGTTCCATACTGGATAGTTTACAAAGAACAGATAGCCACACCCCAAATTGTTAAAACTCTCTTTCTTATTCCTCATGTTCCAGTAGAGGCTACTTGCCTAACATCTACCTTTGCTGGTCGATTGAGGGCAGAAAGAGGTGATGTGGGCTTGGAAGAGGATCTCCAAGTAATCCGTCTTTGGGCCATCAGTGTTTTGGAGGCATTTTTTGTCCTATCCTACCAAATGAGTGTTGGCGCTAGGGTGCACATTCCATTTCTGTAATTTCAGCTAAACTTCAGTCTACAATGCACCAGAAAAGGGAGAAAATAGTTCCTGCAAAATACTGAGTGCGTTCTGTCCAACCAGCTTGCATTGTCAGTTTTTACAGCGCCTATATTGCTATGGTGTAATCACTTCTCCGCATCTCTTAAATGAGATTTATTTTCTGAGGAGGATCACTTTCAGTTTGCTGTAGTTTGCAATTTCACAAGAGACTTCAGAAGTTAGCCTTTAGTGGTATTTTTGCCGTTTACTCAGGTGATGGTTGCTTCTAAGAGGCGAAGGGCGATGCATTTAATCAGATAAAATTTCATCCTTTCCACATGATTTCCCTCTTTCAAAGGCTTAAAGACCTGATCTCGTTCCTAGATCGGGCGAGGTAGGGCTGATGGTAAGCTAGATTGGGTGATCCCAAGGCCACAGAACTTCTAAAGTTTGGACACTCTGGTCTAATTCAAGATTAACATCTTCTATATCATATATTACATCCAAGATTCCATGGGGACCATTAACCCCCACCCTGAGCAGAGGCGGCCCAGGGCGACAGAACTTTCCATTAGCTGCTCCATAGGTGCAGGAGTCAAAAACACAGCAGTTTGTGATGGAAGTCTCTCAGACTGCCAGACAGGGCAGTCTGTTCAAATAAGAGTCCCAAGGAACATAGGTGGAGTAGGTGTCACACAAGACGGGTGACGTAATGGCCTGTCCCCAAGAACTTACAATATTGTAAAGAAACAAATAGAGGCTAGAATAACTCTAGCTTAAAGTAAGCGCTTCAATAGACTGAGAAGGAACAGTTTTTAGATTCCCTAAAGGAAATGGAACTAGGGAGCAAGGTGCAGACGTGGCGATATAGCAGCACATGGCAGCTCCCTTCGTGTGGCTGCATTTAAAGGCAGACCTCCAGCCCCTCGGGTCATCCCTAGACAGATTAGTGCAGGTATGAAGCTTATAACCATTCAAGTCTTCTTTCTGGGAAGGGCTGAAGAGTAAGAGCAACCTGTACCCAATTGGTATGATTCAATCTGTGTATTATCCAACCAACGAGTTTGGCTTACCCTTTCTATGTTCTGATATTCATAAGTTTGTTGTCAACTTATCATTTGATTCTTGTGCCTAGCACAGCACTTAGAAATAAAATAAAAATAGGCGCCTCAATCATGTGATGACTGAGTGCCTGTGAGCCAGGACAAGGCAGCCTGCATGTGGGACTTCACAGTGGTTTCTGGTTTCAGTGGTAGTTGTTCTAATATTCTTTCTGATGTACTTCAGTGGCTTCTTTTTTCGTTATGTTCAGAACAAGAGGTTTGAACAGCTTTGCCCCAGGAAGGATTGTTTTTATGAATTTTTTGGCATTAGCTTTGTCTGTTCTTAGAATTTGACATAAATAAAATCATAGAGTATGTATCTTTTTGGTTTTGATTTCTAAAAGAAAAGTTTTTGAGATCATCTAAGCAATTTGCTATTTGTGTGCGTGTGTGTGTGTGTGTGTGAGACTGAGCATAGTTCTACTGCATCAATACATAACATATCAAGCTGTGTGAATAGATCACTTCCCAAATATAACTTCCACTTCTGAGCTATTAGGAATACTATTCTAAGTATTCTTTCACAAATATTTAAATGTCTGTTGTCTTACTTATGACTATCTTTTAAAAACGTAACCTGTCTTTTAAGGGACATATTAGCCCCCTTTCCCTATTGCCACATATATTCAGACAGTACCGATTTCCTTTTATAAATGTTTGTCCAGATAAAATTGGAATGTATGGACTCCCATCAATTAAACAAGCAGACACGACTACTTTTCTCTGCGAAGGCATATTTTACAAGGGGAGCACCGCAGGTGTTCAGTGGCGATAAGCTCTTTCTAGTGACAAGTCCCATCGGGTTCTCATCAGATGGCCGTATCGTCCTGTCACTGCTGCCAGTTATTGATGACTTAGCATCCATCCTGCCTTCTGGGAAGACCCAAAAGGAGGCTCATTGGCTGGTGTCTGATGGTCACATGCAAACTGACATCAAAGTCTGTGATCCAATACACTCTAAATGTCTTTGTTAAGGCCTTTCTATAGACCAGGAAAAAAAATGTGTCACAGAAAATGACCACTATTTCTGTACTCCTAAATCAGTCTAAGCACAAAGTAAATTGTTTCTGCAATAGCTATCAAGAGAAAGAAGGGAGGGTGGAAAATAGATTACCAACTAGAATTCAAATAGCTTGTAGGCTCCTGTGCAGCCTACTACCCAAGCTGTTAATTGGTATAAGAGGACAGATCATTGAGGTTTGAGGTTAAGTGTTCGCAAGCCGTAATAACCACTCTAGGCGGACAATTTTCCTGTCTTTGTATTCTTCCCCCTGCAGTGATTCTCTGCTATGGTCTTCTATGGGAGCCCGTTTGCAGCTTGCTGCAAACAAAGCTCATTGAGACAAAGAGTGTGCTGGCTACACTATCATCAGTGGTGGACGTATCCACCTCTCCTTCCATGCAAGCATCCTATGGTGAGTATTTCCCAAGTCTATTTTTTCCCACAGCTAAATAAGCATCTGGATGGGTGAGATCTGTTGCAAGTCCCAAATTCCCTAGCAAAAGTTTATCTTTGACTTTTATAGTCACTGTTTCCTTCTGTATTCATTGCGTTGTATAAAAGTCAAAGAAAACAATACAGGAAAATGCACACAGTTGACTTTTATTAGAACGTCCTGATGGGGGTGCACGACAGACCCTGAGGAATGGCTGTATGTCACATACATGTATCTTTTCTACCCCCACCCTCTTTCTCCTGTCCACACACATTTCCAAAGTTATGGCACTAGGGCAGGTGCCATCTGTGCAAGAATAAGCTCCAAGCAGAGACCTGCAATGCCAAGACAAGCTTCCTGGCTCCACTTAGAAAAAACAGAAAATGACATTGTTAATTGGGGAACGGATATCTGGCGAGTTGTGCCAATATTCTCTTCTCTAACTGGCCTTTCAAAATTGAATGCACTCGCTGGAACTGCCGCATCAGATACTGTCACTCTTCACATTCTGGGGAGATAATTTCAGGACGTTTTAGTCAGTTTCTCTTCCGTTCAGATTATATCAAACTTGAAAGCAGGTGAAACCGACCACGTCTGTTTCATTCCACTTCTTGGGGAGATACGTGAACCCCATTACGGCAACTGACTTTATTTTTCATTTAGAAATTTCCTCCAACACAGGGCAGAGTTAATCAGCTCCTAGACAAAGCACTTAGTTACCACACCTCTCTAAGATGAAGCACGCTGTAAAAATGTACAATGGTAATAATTAGAATCATAATATTAATGATAGCGAAATTAACATTTTGACCTTCATCGTCTTTTGCAGGTTAAAAAAAAAGCGTCAAAATCTGAACATCATCCCTGAAGGTATAACTGAAAAAAAGGCTTTTCCACATCTTTTCCTTCTCAAAAGCAATTAATTTCCTTATAAGAAAGTGCTATTAGAATTCACAATTGTTTCAATTTGCAAGAACATTATGGGCAATAATTCAGAATAACTCTTGAAACCTCCTAATGACATCATCTTACTTATTATTTCATAGACAGAGGTGGCAAAAACATTTTTGTTTTCATGCTGAGTAAATGAACAGTGATACAAGCTAACAAACACTATTAAGTGCTAGGTTCCCCAAATATTTGCTCTCGGCAAAAACAAAACTAAACAAAGCAAGATTTTCCATCAAACTTGACCAAGCCAAACAGCAACAGAACCACAAAACTACTTTCACCACAGAACCAAGAAAGGGATAGTGGCTCAAACTTACTCATTCCTAGGCCTCTGGCTCCGCCCCTCAGACTCCCCCCCCCCCCCAGGAAGCAGTTACCTAAGAGCAATCTAGATAAAGGAAATGCTACCTCTTCTGTCCCCTGCTGCCTTGGCTTAGAAGCCCCAGCTTCCTCCCATGCCCACACTTTATGAGCTCTATGTCTGCATTGGGTCCGTCACATCTCAGACAGGACTTAGCCAGCTGCTCTTCTCTAAGTCAGTCAGATTTTCCTGTGGACCCTTACAGTATTTAAATACAAAGCAGAATGCAATTTACATATTCTGAACATTTTCAGTAGACAAAAATACAAGCGAAATTGATTTCCACGTAACTAAAAATACCGTGTATTTCTTTAGGTGGCTTGATTTAGAAAAATTAAAAAAAAACAAAAGGGAATAATAATAATAATTGTGATTTGATTTAGTGTGTAATTATGTTGTAATTGGCCACTTTTCAAGTATTAATTTTTAGTTAAATGCTGGGCAGTTGTTCCGGCTAATCAGTTTGCAGGTGTTAGTTTAGCTCTTTAGATTGCTAGAACCAGAAACTAATTTAATCCAATTGCAGGAAACTAACCAACAAAACCAACCATCTGATGGAGGGAAGGAATTGTTACTGGACAACAGCTACGGACTGGGTTTGGGGGCTGAGAGCTGTAATCCTGCTTTTGACTTTTGTGGGCTTGCTTCCTATTTCTGTGAAACTTCTCCCTTCCATTCGTCACCTGGTTCTTCCAGGAAACGCTCCAGAAGGAGCCCGTCTGGGGCTGCAGTTTTTCATTACTCTCCTTGATGAGTGAGAGAGACCCCTACCTCATTCATGCCTCCCCCGGCCCCAGTCTTCATCTCTATTCAGTTACCCATGGTGGCTCCACTAAGGAGCAATTTTTGATTAAGGTACTTTCTTCTAGAAGAGCAAACTGAAGGAACATGTCCAGCATATGCCATTAGTCATGCTTTCACACTCAATATAAACATTTTTTTTTTTAAAAATTCACCAGGCATTCAGTGAGCCTCTACTATATGCCGATGCTGTTTCCGGTCCAGAGAGTTCAGCGATCAACAGCAGATTCTCATTTCTTGAGGTTCTGATATCTGCTGGACAGAGTCGAACAGTAAACAGAGCAAATAAATTACCTGGTGTGTGCAGTGACAGATGCTAAGGAGACGGGGAGGAGAACGAGAAGGGAGGTAGAGTACCTACCTATTACAGGAGATCGGGAGTCGGTGGGAAAGCTGTTTGCAATTTTAAATTATCTAGTGAGAGCTACAGACGAAATTGGAACTTAGACGTAAAAAAGAGCTTAAATTATGATTTTGTAGAATATTACTATTAATTAGTTCTGTTAGGTGATAATTGGAGTAATTATTAAACTCCTTAAGTGTGTACTTGGGAGGGCATGTGGTAAACATTTTGCATTCGTTTTCCAAGTGTGCGACCAGGAGGAGTATGGATCAGCTGCTCTTAATTCTTTCCACTTCTCATCTGAGGAACCAAAGGACTAGGATCGGCAACTAGCGGCGATTAAGTTACTATCCGAAAGGACTTGGGTTTAATAGTTAGACTCTGGAACCTAGTTCTCAAATATTCTTTGAATGGCTTGCTAGTCTTAAAAAAATCAAATAAAAGTACAGTGTTGCCAAGTGGAGAGATAACTGTTACCCTGACTTCTCACTCTAGCCGTAAATAACTATGACTTTTGAGTGTGTCCTGTGTAGGCAGTCCCATGTCTTTTTATGCACATCAATGACTCTGTACTTCACACCTAAGTCAACACACACATGCTGTGCTGTAAACTGTCTACTTAAAATATGTCGCGGTTGCTTCTCAGGTCAAAAAAATAGAAGTTTATGCTTTTTTTTTTAAATTGAATTTCTGATACTTCACTTGCGGACACTCGTATTTAGTCAGGCTGCTTTTCCGTTATTGGGCTTTTTAAAGTCTTACACCGTATTCAAGTTGTGGCGCTCAGTATGTATTCATGTCTCTCTTCCGTCTCTCTCTCTAGCTGTTCTTCAGAGCCCATGTGGATTGTTAGAGGTTCAACATAAATGCCAGCAGTTAGGATCATGTGAAAAAAATGACCAGAATTAAAAGAAACAAGCCCGGAAGGCTTTATAGGAGCAGCTCCAACTTAGGACTTCTGCTAGCACTGGCTCAGGTATTTATTCACCCAGGACATGGAAGCAAATGTTTCCTTGATTTTTCTATTCACAGAGTACTGATTCCAGTTTTGGTGTATGTGCAGGTGAGTGTATGGTAAGGTATGGAAATGGGATCTAATATCATGGGCTGCAGAAACCACTCCAGGGTGTCTGATGGGGAAGGTGCCCATCTCTGCTCAACAGTGGCTCTATAGCTTTATTGTAGTCTAACACAGGCCATGGTGTATTCCAGCTATTGCTTCACTTAATATTCTCTGGTGTTTTTTTTTTTAACTAGATAATAAGGGCATTGAAATAAAAAGAAGTTTCTGAGCTTTCGAGTCTCCAGAAGAAGGAAAGATGACCTCAAGGGGATGTGAAGAATTGCTTAGTTATCAGAGGGCGCTAAGGCTGAAGTTAAAGTATGAAGTAAAGAGTAAACATCAGAGAGGAGAAAATATAGAAGACAGAAGTATGCTAAAAACATTATCACTATTTCTAACAGCACTGGTTTTGAGATGTGCTTTAATATAGCTTGAGAAGGATAAACATTTACATCAGAGATGAATCTTGTATCTTTGGGATTCATTAAATAGGTAGGTCTAGGGTCTTTCTGTAGTTTACATCAATTTAGAAAGAGACAAGCTGGACCTTGAGGATGGTTTTAGGAAGCCATCTACTCTTAGGAAAGAGGTTATAGACTGAGCAGTCTGACTTTCCTATAGGACTTTTCTGCAAAAGTAGGGACAGGTGAGCCTGTGTGCAGGTCAGAGGATAACTTGCAGGAACTGGTCCTCTCCTTCTACCCTGTAAGTTCTAGGGATCAAATTCAGGCCATTACTTTTGGTCTGCTGGGTCATCTTGCTGTCTTCCACTTGTTTTAATGTAGCCCCCGAACTGTTTCTAATATATAACACCTCAATATAGGAATTCTTTTGAATTTAGAAAATCTTATAGTTGAATCAAAGTCCTCTGGTCTATGCTATAGACCATATGTCATGTTCACTGTTCTATGCCATGTTCTCTGCTCTATGCCATATTCACCAGACTTCTTTTACCCTGAGCCCCATAGTTCATTGCATAGTTCCATGTCTAGAATCATGGCTCCTCAGTTCTTCAGTCATGGTGGTATTTAATGTTTTTACACTCTTCCTACCTTTTTTTCTGTGACCTTACTCTGGTCATATCCCATTTTAGTGATGTGTCTTTTCAACCATGGGATCCAAGATTGAAGTTCTCATCATGTTGATGTGAAAGAGATACATATAGTCACTCAGAAGCCATAGGAGTTGAGAAGTAGGAATAAACACTACTGCATCTGCATGTTAAATACAAGTCCGAGGAGAGAGAAGCTTTCAGAGGCAATCTTCTGTGGAATATTAGCATTTATTCAGTCCTGACCTTTGAGCCATGGGCACTGAGAGGTAGCTTTTGTTTTTTTCCCCTGATGCTGATTTTCCAGGCACGAAGGTGCCGGCAGGGACTGGTAAATAGCACAGACGAGCTTTCGGCCATTGCTGCTTTCACTCTTGACATGTCACAAGGCACTCTCACGTTTTATCAATTCTTTTGATTCAACCTTGTATGGAAGAAGCCCATGGAACCCATCCCAGCAAGAAATTCCAGTTTACAAATGAATGCTGAATAGTTTTCTCCAAAGTCATATGTCTGATGAAATGTAACATGAGTTGAAATATCCTGAGATGCTTCATTACAACAGGAAGGAAAGGGTCTTAGGAGGTGCCTGGGGGAAGCTCTCTATTCGGGCCACAGTTTTGAATTATATTTTGATGGGACAAATGCCCACACTTTTGAATTCTATCTTAGAAAGTGTCCTTTGCACTTTTCACTAGTGTTTTATGTTTTATTTATGTGTGTGTGCAAGTGTGCATGTGCCATGGTCTTCAGTGTGCAGGTCTTGCAGGAGTCATTTCTTTCCTTCCACCCTGTGAGCTCTTGGCATGGAGTCTGGCCGTTAGTCCTGTGCAGCAAGCCCTTTGGTCTGCTTAGCCATCTTGTCAACCCTCACTAATTTTAAAGTAATTCTGCTTTTATTTTTTAGATTCATGTCCATTCATTAAGGATGTCAATTTTTTAGCAAATACTATGTGCCATAACCCATGCCAGGGATTTGGAATAGCAATGTAAGCAGAAGGAGGTCTGAGTTCTTCCTCTACCAAGTAAGTGCTGTTGTGGTTATATACAAGTGTGTATGAACAAGTTCTCTCTCTCTCTCTCTCTCTCTCTCTCTCTCTCTCTCTCTCTCTCTCTCTCTCTCCCCTCTCTCTTCCCTCTCTCTCTCTCTCTCTCTCTCTCTCACACACACACACACACACACACACACACACACTGAGAGGAACAGATCAAGTGTGAGAGATGTATTACTTTTGTTTAGAATGTGGAAGGGAACAATAATAGAGACATAGCACAGGTCTAGTACAATTACTATCTACATCCTAAATCTTATTCTTATATCACAAATATAACTCTCATCAAAGAAGTTTCTTTATACAGCAAGTATAGACCATCACAGAAAGTCAACTGGGCCCAATGTAATGATTAATAGGTTGTAGGGAGTCCAGATCCAAAGAGTACATCTACATCACAGCTCCTGTATCTATGGTTCAGAGAACATGGCAGAAGAGGGAGTAGAAAGATATAGGAGCCAGAGGATTGGGAAGTCTGCTGAGAAAGTCTCTCTTTGAAATGTCTGCCTAGATAAGTCCGGAGCAATGACAATACAATAGACATGCTCATGTGTGAGGGGTACTCTCATGGAATCACACCCATAGACGAAGAATTAAAGGTAGCTAATAACGAGAGAGAGGGAAAAATAGCGTCTCCCAAGGCCGAGTCTCCAAATGGGTTATCCAGTGCAAAGTTACCAGTTCTAAAACCCACATACATACAAACAACAATAATGACTCAGCTGACTTATTTATATATTTGTGAATACTTACACACACACACACACACACACACACACAGCAATAATAAAGAAAAAGAGGCTGTTCATATGAAGGTGGGAGGAAACAGAAGGAGTCTGAGGGGGGAACAGGAAGGAGGAAAAGGAAGGAGGAAAGTGATGTAAATGAATTTAAAAGATATACAAATGAAAATTAAAATAAATGTGGTCAATAATTTGTATCTTGATAGAAAGAAGACTATTCAAAGGTAATTTATATAGAGAGGTCAGAGAATGAGATACTAAGACAAGGATAATATGAGGGTAGGGCTCGGTTTGTGAGACTGTCCCGAGAGAGCACCACAAACTGGGTGTCTTTCAAAAGCCGTTTATTCTTGTAGAGGTCAGAAATCTGAGGGCAGGGGGTCAGCTGGAATACATCCCTCGGAAGGCACTTGGGAAGTGTTTATTCTGGCTGCTGCTCTCCTGCCTGCCAGTAGCCTCACGCGTCCCTCAGATGGCATGTGTCTGTCTTGTCTTCATGTCTCTTCACACCCTCCTTCCTCTGTGTTTCTGTGCCCATTTCCATTACACACACATAGCATGTGTGGGTACACAAATATATACACATACATACCCATTTGCACATACATATAACATGAATCATAATAGCTTAGGGCTGATTTATTTATTTTTTTACTGAGAATAGATTCTTCTTTCATTCAATACATCTTGATGGCAGTTCCTCTCCCTTCTCTCCTCTCAGATCCCCACAACCTCCCCTATTATCCAAATTCACTTCTCCTCTGTTTCCCATCAGAAAAGAATAGACTTCCAAGAGACAGCAACCAAACATGACCAAACAAGATACAATAAGACAAAGCAAAAGGTTTAGGACTGATTCTAGTAACTTCATTTTAATTTGACTCTACAAAACTCATATTTCCAAGCAAGGTCATATTCTAAAACACTGGACTTCAACATATCCTTTTTGGAAGACATAATTCTGATGAGGGATTCCTCTCTGTATGCTGTGTATATATGTATGTGTATATGTATGTGTATACTGGTTAATAAAGGACTTCTTTGAGCCCATAGCAGAGCAGGGCAGAAAGAGCTAGGTGGGGAAAATTAAAATAATTGCTGGGAGAAAGAAGGGCGGAGTCAGAGAAAAGCCATGGAGCCGCCAGAAATAGACGCTGGAAACTTTACCCAGTAAGCCACAACCACGTGATGATACACAGATTAATGGAGATGGGTTAAATTAATATGTAAGAGTTAGCCAATAAGAAGCTAGAGCTAATAGGCCAAGCAGTGATTTAATTAATACAGTTTTTGTGTTATTATTTTGGGGCTGAGAAGCTGGGAATCAACAAGCAGTGTTCTCCAACATGATTCTACCCACAACACGCAAAGAGCTATGTTCAAGGAAGAAGAAACACATGTTCTTTAAGTCTAAGTTGGAATGGAGCATGGGAACCTGGCAACTTAGAAGGCTGGCTGCTAGAATAAATTATGTAGTCGGGGAGGAGAAGCAGTGTGGGTAAGAAAGTGGGGTCTCTCAAGGTCGGAGAGATGGCTCGGTTGTTGAGAGCCCTTGCTCTTCCAGAGGACCTGGGTTCAATTTCCATGAAACCCATGGTGGCCAGTTCCAAGGCTTCTGACATTCTTTTCTGACCTCGGTGGGCACTGCACATACATGGGGCACCTATGTACTCTCACACATACAATAACTAAAGCCAATGAAGCATGAGGTCTCTGGCAGCTGGGAAAACATAAATAAGCCCTCGTTTCTGCTACTGGCAACTGCTGCAGGATCTCTGCTGGGATTTACAGAGATTACTGACAGTTTTATTTTCTTCCTGTCTTCAGTTCCTAGAGTGCAGCTAGGGACGGAAGGCCCCCCCAAGTGGTCATGGTACTTGCCAGCTTAGAGAGAAAAATTAAATTTTCTTGCAAGTCAAATTGTCACCGTTGTCTCGCCCGACTGGACGGGGAACCCCAGGAGTCATCCCCGTAACTCCTCTTCAAGTGAAGCTGTGGAGTACGGCGGGCGTGGACTTCACACCGCCTCAGAAGCAGTTGCGAAACCGGGTCTTCTGGGGACTCACACCACCCTGCCAGGGTTGGGTTTGCATCTGGAAGGCTGGGTATTTGGGACAGTGGGGACTGAACTCAGAAGAGGTGCAAATAGATATTGTGGCATTTTGATCTCATGTCAACTCAATTGCTTTAGGCCGAGTATATTTAAGAAATTGAACTTTATGCCGTCCGTGTCTCTGACTTCACAGTCCTCGTCCCCAGAGTCTTTCAGAGGACAAAACTCCATTTGCATGGACCCGTGTTTATCCTTTTTGTGGTCTTATTCCTATTCTCTTCACCCTGTCTCAATCTACTGTCAAGCTTGGAGATTTGTATTTCTTATTTTATCTCACACTTAAGCCTTGGCCCAGACTCTTCTCGCTAAAACGATTAAATGATACTCAGATTTTATTTTAAAACTTCATGTATTATATTGTACCTTTAAGCTTTAAAAATAAAACCCTTCCAAGGCAGGTATCGTAATTGCATTTTAAAGACAAGGGAGTGAGGTGAGGAGAATTTAAGGCGCACTAAGAGGATGCCTATTAGTACTATTAGGAGACACATCCCAGCCGTGTGATTTCTTGGCTGTGTGACCATAAGCTGTTTATTTAAGCTCTAGTCTCAGTTCCTTTATCCCTAAAATAAGAAATGAGGCGTATTCGCATCACATTGGTGACAGGAATATTGAGTAACTGTGGTGGCTCGTTTTATATCAACTTAGCACAAACTAGAGTAATTTGGGAAGAGGGACTGTAACTGAGAATATGCCTCCATGAGATTGGCATGTAGGCAAGTCTGTTAAGCATTTTCTTGACTGATTGATGTAGGAGGATCCAGTCCACCATGGGTGGTGCCAACCCTAATCAGTGGCCCTGGAAGGTTTAAGAAAGCAAACAGTGCAAGCTATGCCGAGTGAGCCAGGAAGCATCATTCTGCCATGGTTTCTGCTTCAGTTCCCGCCTTGAGTTTGTGCCCTGAATTCCTTTGTTGATGCGTTTTGATGTGGAAATGTAAGGGGAAATACACTCTTCTCTCCCCAAGTTACTTTTGGTCGTGGTATTTTATCACAGCAACTGAAACCTAAGACAGTAATAATGTACAAAGGATGTACTCTAGTGTCTGACACATGGTGTATACTGGTTTATTAAAAACTCAGTGGGGCTCTCGATTATGAACTTATTAGGTGTGCTCACCCAGGCAGGTTCTCTAACCTCAGTAAACTCTCTTCTTTAGCATTCCCTCCATACGCCGACCTCCCAAAGCATTATTGTGATGGCTGAAGGAGTTACTTTGCTTTTTGGTATTTAGCATTCTATCTGACCAAAATGTCAGATGAAATCCAAGAGGGAAACCAAGTGTGTGGCTTTTGCCAATCAACCGAAAGGGTTTGGATTTAATTTCAAAGGAAAAGAAAAGCATCAGACAGTTTTGATTAAAGAAGTGTTGTGATATTCTTGAAATTTTAGAAAGCTCGCTTGGCTTCTGGGATAGACTGGAAAGGTTGGAATCAAGAGGTGAAATACAGCAGCCAGGGCGCTAGTTCAGGCGTGGTGTGCAGCTAGTGCGGTGCTTGGGAAAATGGAAGCGGTGGAGGCCAAGAGGAGTGGTCTGCTGAGGGCTTTGTGCTTCTGAAAACTGGATGAAGGACAGAAGACAATGGGAAGACAATTGGATGAAGGACAGAAGACAATGGGAAGACAATTAGATGAAGGACGGAAGACAATGGGAAGACAATTAGATGAAGGACAGAAGACAATGGGAAGACAATTAGATGAAGGACAGAAGACAATGGGAAGACGATTGCTGAGTTGCCGTCAGTACCGCTCATCCATGGCACCAACCTGACGGCAGGCATTGAAGCTTTGACTTCAGTACCTCAGCATGTAACCTTATTTGAAGGCAAGATATTGACTTCTTATTGCTGTTACCAAACACTTAACAGGAGGGAATTCGGGGGGGGCGGGGGGGAAAGAGCTCATTTTAGCTTCTTGTTTAAGAATACAGTCTCTCATGGTGGTGAAGACATGACAGCAGAAAAAATGACCCATTTGGTTATATTACATTCACAGTCAAGAGAGAGAGAGGGGGGAGAGAGGGAGGGAGGGACGGAAGGAGAGAGAAAGAGAGAGAGAGAGAGAGAGAGAGAGAGAGAGAGAGAGAGAGAGAGAGAGAGAGAGAGAGATTGATTAATGTTGATGTTCAGCTAGATTCCTCCGTTTTCTTTTCTGTCCAGCCCAGGACCCTGGCCTATGAGATGGTGCTGCCCACATCCATGGTTGGTTTTCCTTCCTCAGTTAAATGTCACTTCAAACAACCTTATGGATGTAAACAGAGTCATGTCTCCCAGGTCATTCCAAATCTAGTCAAGCTGGCAGTGGAGATTAACCAACACAGCAATCAAGTTAAAATGACGTTATTAGGGTTAAACCTACTTTTGTGTGACTGGTCTTTTTATCAAAAGGAGAAGACTAATGGAAGGAGCACAGGGAGAAAAGAGGCCTGGGATAGATATTTTTTCCTTACAATTCTCAGAAAGAACCAATCTTGTCAATTCCTTGTATTTGACTATTATAAGCGGAGATTGTTCATTTGTTTCCCGGCCACTCAGGCATAAATAAACACATAGAAACTATATTAATTTCAACACTGTTTTGCCTGCCAGTGCATGCTTCTTATCAACTAACTCTTACATCTCGAGTTAATCCATTTTTATTGATCTATGTATCACCACAAGGCTGTAGAGATCTTTCTACTTAGGCAGCTACATGGCGTCTCTTTGACTCCACCTATTTTCTCTCTATATCTCTGTTCAGATTCCCCACCTGGCTTCATTCTACTAAGCCACTGGGCAAAACAGCTTCTTTACTAACCAATGATAATTAAACCATAACCGTAACATACAGAGGGGAGTCCCACATCAAACTATAGCCTCCAGAACAATGAGAAAATAAACCATCTAGTCTGAGGAACTTTGTTGGTGAGTAAAGTAATATAGCCATGCCATGGAACTCAGGTGTCAATTGTATTTACATCTCAATGTCTAGACATCATTAATCTCGATCTCTAGCTACGCCACGTAGACATGTAGTCTAGTCATGATGCTTTCCCACACCCGTAAGAATGAGCAAGAGAGTTGAACAAACCACAACACCCTGGGTCTCTGCAATGCACGTTTGAAAGTTGTGTCGTTATTAGGTTGACCAAGAAATCTCAGGTGGGATTACTCTTCTAGGCCACGTTTTGAAGAACCCACCAGTCTAGCCCAGTGCTTCAGACACGGTAGATGCTCAAGAGAAAATCAAATGTGCTAATTTTAAGAATTCTGTCACAGCTATGGTAGAATCAAATAGACAAGTAGCTGTTCATCTTAGTCTCAGCTTCTTGACGGGAAATATGCACGGAGTGCTGCGGTGACTAATTCTGGGGAGAAGGAACCTCAGCCGAGGAAAATGGAAAATGCCTCTATTGACTTGGCCTGTGGGCACTTTTTTTTTTTTTTTGATTTGGAGTTGGTTTAGGATGTTCCAGCATGTTGTGGGTGGTACATTCCCTAGGTAAAAGATGCATGGGGAACCTTCTCCGCCGAACCCTCAGAAGGAAGTGTGGATGTATGTGTGCTTTGTTTAAGTCACAGAAGGTGGCTTCTTTTCTGTTGCTACCACAATAAGAAGTGTTTTATTGTGAGCCTGGGAGCAAACCAGTAAGCAGTGTTCCTCCGTGGACTCTGCTTTAGTTCCTACGTCCAGGTTCCTGCACCGAATTCGTCTGATAGGCTATAATCTATCAGCTTTCCTCCTAAAGCAGCTTTTGGTCAGAGCATCTTTATCATTATAGCAGAAAAGAAACTAGAGCAGATGTATAGACTTCATACTCTTGGAGATCATGTTAGGATATGTGTGGTGTGTGTAGATACAGCCTTTGCATCAGAGAGTGGCTCCAGGCACGGTGTCATTCAGAGCAGAGCACTTTAACAAAGTTACTGCAATGGTGTTGAGCAGGAAAGGTTTTGAAGGATAGGAGTAATTGCTGCGGCCAGATGTCTACCGTTGCATGTGATTGAAAATGGTGGTTGGGTCAGAGAATTCTAATCATCCATGAAGTGGGCTTGCCACGACTCTGACACCATGTCCCCCGGTGCACTCTGCAGTAGGTGCATCTTTGCTGAATAAATACAAAGTGAACTTGACGGGAAAGGAGACCTCAGCAGTCCTACAAAGACAATTTTGCAAGCTGTCTGCCTGTGGAGTTAGTGGAATGTTTGCTCTGGAAGAAACAGCTGACGTCAACTTTGCTCTCTTTGTATCTCAAGGGCAGAGTTAGCCGTGCCTCTGGCCTGTGTGACACCCACAGAGGAAAGAATGGCGTCCAGAGGGGAAGGTTAAAGAATGGGTCAGCTGGGCGCCTGTGCTCCCTGCCCCTCCCTCCCTCTGTTTGTCATCTTTTTGGCAAGGTGAATTCAGTGCGCAGTAATTCCTTCTGACTTTCCTAGAGCTGTGGAATACACAAGTGTGAGGGGCATTAGCTTGGCTTTGTAACCTGATCACTTTGGTCAGAGAGAACAAAGAGTAAGGCCACGCGGAGGGGGCAAGAGGAAAAGACACATGGGGAATTTTCACTGCCGAACCCTCAGAAGGGAGTGTGGATGTACGTGTGCCTTGTTGAAGTCGCAGAAGCTGGCTTCTTTTCCATTGAAGAGGATCATCAGATATGAACTGGGCATGCAGCTTTTTTTTCCCCCTGTAACATCGAGAAGCAAGCATAAGTATTTGCATATGTGTAGTTGTGAACATCTCAGGGATTAAAAATATCCCTATGATCTTATCATGACATGCACAGGCAATGGTTGCATTATAACTGTGGGACGAGACGCAGTACTAGATATATGAAGCTTCGCATCCTCTTATTGGTGGTGATAGGGAGATTTCAATCAAGAGAAACACAATGATTCAACTTGATGGGACTGGTGATGGAAACAGACCCCAGGTTTCTTTTAGGATGATTTGTTGGATAATCTCTAGGGAGCCTCATTTAGATTTGGGCAAAACAAAGATCAGACTATTCTTCTCTCTGTTAAATCCACACCTGCATAAAAACTTACAAGTCAATGAGTGTGATAGAGTTAGCTCACTTTTGATTGTGCGTGTTGTGTCAGTCAATCAGTTGCAAATTTAAAATATATTAACATCTTAATGATGATTCAGATCACAAGGAGAAAATACCGTAAATCGCTAGGTTATGAATCCTGGCTTTTAAATGAAACTGGTGTTGGGTGTGCAAAACTAGGCACCTTCTAAAAGTTCTGATCTTCCATTTCTTTATGTAAATAGATGGAGAGGCAGATGAGTGACCGAAATTCAGGCATCATTCTTTTTTAGTGGGGAATGATAGGAGAGCCAAGATCTCTTAGAGGTCTGTGCTAAATCCAAGAGCTTTGTCAATTAACGGATGTAAATGGGTTTGTATGATTTGCTATGAGGAATAAGAGCCACTGTATTCACGAAGCTCCTGCTTTTCTCAGGGCAGGTAGACATCACAGCTATTTCATTTGGGGAACAAGGGACATCACATCCTTGGGGACCTTCCTGGGACCACACTCCATTATCACCATATGCAAAGGTCAAGAAGGAGCCGCCTGTCTTACAGACCAGACTCTCAGCATGGTCCTTCTCACACAGCTGTTTCCTTTCCTCTTCACTGGTTTCTCTTCCTTGGGTTCACAGACCTTGTCTCCCAGTCTCGCTGTAGAAGCTAAGTGAAGACAGGCTGAAACCACGGAGCCCAAATACAGGTGCTGGTGTGTCCAGGAAAGGCAACTACCACTTTTAACCACAAAAAGCACAAAATGCCAGGGAGGAATGGGCCCTCCAAGAATGGCAAAATCTGACTTCCCTAAAGGTGTGCGTGACACCTGTGCATATGACAGGAAGCGTGTGAGATGCTTTGAGTACTATTGGATTCTTCCAGTAAAAGATAGGAAAAATAGCATGGAGAGAAATTATGATTTTCATGTTAATTTAGAGAGTGTCCAGTAAATGGTTGGTAAAAATGATTGACACTGGCTTCTCCGATGGTATCTTATTTGAATCTCGTGATAATATTTGTTTACTTCCTCATCAAAGTCTTATCTGTTGTCCTTTCTATGTTAGGTACTAATCTGAATCACGGAAAAGAAATATCTATCAAAGTGCATTTAGGAAAACATGAAAAAGTATACGGTAATGAGCAAGCAGCGTCAGCGCTTACTGATTAGTTATTAGTAAGTAACTAGTAATGAGTGCCTTGATTGCTGCAGTGAGGCATGCATAGTCACTAAGGGAGGGAGGTATTATGTATTCCTGGAGGCAGTAAAGAACACATTTCTCAAAAGATAAAGACACAGTTCTGGGGAGGAGGCTTGTTTTGCCCTTGTCTCCTTAAGAGATAAGACAGTGCTTGGTGTGTATAATCCCTTAAGGAATCAGATAGAGAGGGACAGGGTTATAGAATAAAAATCTATGTTCAGTCGCAAATCACTATCAGTATCCACCCATCCACCCGTCCACCCATCCACCTACCCACCCATCCATCCACCCATCCACCCATCCATCCATCCATCCATCATCCATCCATCCATCCATCCATCCATCCATCCATCCATCCATCCATCCATCACCTATCACTTCCTTCCTTCATTTCTCCATCCCTCTGTCCCTCCCTCTTCTCCTTTCCCTTCCTTCTCCCATCCTCCTTTATTTTTCTTTCTTTCTATGATATAGGAGAGACCTCTCCAGGAATGCTTTTGCAGAACTCAGATCAAATCCATTTCATTGAAATACCATCTTTAGGATAATCTCCTTCAATCTATTTCCCCTGGGACAAGAGCAGGATAAGGCACAGCTTTTAGAGCAAACTATGAATGAATCATAGGTTCTGACTTCTGCCAGATTTGTTTTACTATGGACATTTTGTAACTATTTAAAAATGACAAAAGAGAAAACGTTGCACTGTTGGATGGTGTAATGAAAGAAATATAATTTAAGCAAAGCCAGAACTAAAACATTGTAGCCTTATATCCAAGTTTTTCATTACTACGGATGAAATGTAAACTCTTTTTAATTTTTCTTCTGAATAGAAGTAACCAGATGTTCATCTGTTACCATGAAAGTCTATTTTAATTGGCAGTTGTAGTCTCAGAGTAATTTGAAATTGCTACCAGGCTGTCACTTTTGCTTTTGCTGACTTGCAAGGAGGTTTAATGTCTCCCCCACTGGGCTAGACTTTATCCTTCTATTTGAAACTGTTGTATCGCTTCAATTTATGGCAAAGTTAGAGGAGATTTAAATAGTCAACAGAAACGCAGTGCACATGCTTCCGAGTGGAAGTGTAATGGTTTAAAAGTGCTCTGAGACCCAGAGCTTAAACTCTATATGAGAGAATGCAACAGACAGAGAATGCCAGGTCTAAGAAAGATGTAGGTCCTCTTCTCAGATTAAGTCACTGGATTATTCCCCTGACAACTACTTGCTAATAAGCAGTCTGTCACTTCCACATAAAAAAATCTATTGGATTTGATATCCACAGCAGCTCATAGTATCAGAACAGCAGTTTTTATGTTGTTTTTATTGTTGTTGTTATTGCTTAGACCCTGTCCTTCTTGCCAAATGCTTGACACTTTATGATAATCTTGGATGACGAGGTTTAATCTGAATGTTGAGCTGAACTAGACTGGAAGACCGGGCAAGACAAGGCAATGAATAGAGCTGGGAGCCAGAGGGCCTGAAACATGTCTTAGCTCTTTCACTGGATCATCCTGTGTTTAGAGGTGCAGCATCAGGTGCCTGGAGGTTTTCTTTCTTTTTTTTTTTTTTCTGGTTTTTTCGAGACAGGGTTTCTCTGTGGCTTTGGAGCCTGTCCTGGAACTAGCTCTTGTAGACCAGGCTGGTCTCGAACTCACAGAGATCCGCCTGCCTCTGCCTCCCGAGTGCTGGGATTAAAGGCGTGCGCCACCACCGCCCGGCTGGAGGTTTTCTTCAATTAAGAGAACTTAAAGGCTATTTTATTCTTCTTTTCTATCTATTGTGTATAGCATGGGCTTTACTTCTTCCTAGACTTGGACTCTTAGCTCCCCCCCATATATAGCTCCAAAGTCTCCTGCATTCTCTAAGAAATATTTTGTGCATTGTCCAGCTGCTTTAAAGAAAAACAGGGCTTTGGCACGAATTCCAGCCCTAGAACAAATGATTTTAACCTCTCTCCACTCCCTTGTAGTCTTGTCTTGAAGACAGATTCAGGAGCCTCAGGTTTTTTCAAGGATGGATTGAAATAACCAGTAAAAAAAATGCTTAGTAAATGTGTCTCTAACCACCGTTTAAGTATTTTCCTCTTTTTTTCTCCTATTGGGGCGTACCTTTTATTGATTTACGCAAAGCAATCTGTATTTTTTTTTTTTTTTTTTTTTTTTTTTGGTTTTTCGAGACAGGGTTTCCCTGTAGTTACTAGAGCCTGTCCTGGAACTAGCTCTTGTAGACCAGGCTGGCCTCGAACTCAGAGATCCGCCTGCCTCTGCCTCCCGAGTGCTGGGATTAAAGGCATGCGCCACCACCGCCCGGCAGCAATCTGTATTTTAACTGTGTGAGGTATATGAGCATTGAGCAAAGGCTGTTGCTAGTTTTGTGTTGTGTGAATTTCCCAGGGTTGTTTCTAACAATTTTCTGCAAACTTAGTAGTTTAAAAGATAGAAATTCGATCCTTGCAATTTTGCAGGGCAGAAGTTAGGACCTGCATTCTCTTGAGTCTCCATGGGAGTTTGCCTCTTGTGCCTTATTTTTGAGGCTGGGGGCCTTTTCTTGACTTGGAGCCACATGAGCCTTCCCTTTCCATATGTTTCTTGGAAGTTTTCCTCTACTCTCTTATGCAGACAAGAAGTCATTGAATGTAAGTAAGGCTCCTCCTGAGTCCAGGATGCTCTCATCTAAAAAGCTTTAACTTGATTACAACTTCAGACATTCACACTCCAAATTAAGTCCCATTTTCTGGCACCGGGGACTAGAACTTATCTTTTCTTAATGATACCAATCAAGCCATTTCATTGTATTACAAATATCTTCACTAACCCCACATCAGACAGAGGTCTGATTTCCAAAATATACAAAGAACTGAAGAAATTGGTCATCAAAAGAACAAATAATCCAATTAAAAAAAATGGAGTACAGACCTCAACAGAGAACTCTCAACAGAGGAATCTAAAATGGCTGAAAGACCCTTAAGGAAATGTTCAAAATGCTTAGTAATCAGAGAAATGCAAATTAAAAAACTCTGAGATTCCATCTTACACCTGTAAGAATAGCCAAGATCAAAAACACTGGTGACAACTTATGCTGAAGAGGTTGTGGGGAAAAGGGAATGCAAGCTTCTGCATTGCTGGTGGGAATGTAAGCTGGTACAGCCTCTTTGGATGTCAGTGTGGTGATTTCTCAGAAAATTAGGAAACAACCTCCCTCAAGACCCATTAATACCACTTTTGTGTAATATCCAAAGGATGCTCAGTTGTGCCGCAAATACATGTGCTCAACTGTGTTCATAGCAGCATTGTTTGTCATAGCCAGAAACTGGAAACAACTTAAATGCCCTTTGACTAAAGAATGGATAAGAAAAATATGGTACATTTACACAATGGAGTACTACATAGCAGAAAAAATAACTACATCTTAAATTTTGTAGGCAAATGGATGGAGCTAGAAAACATTATTTTGAGTGAGGTAATCTAGACCCAGAAAAACAATTTTCACATATACTCACTCATAAGTGGTTTTTAAACATAAAGCAAAGAAAACCAGCCCACAAATCACAACCCCAGAGAATTTAGACAACAAAAAGGACCCTAAAAGAGACATACATGGATCTAATGTACATGGGAAGTAGAAAAAGACAAGATTTCCTGAGTAAATTTGGAGCATGGGGACCATGGGAGAGGGTTGAAGGGGAGGGGCGAAGTAGGGAGGGTAGCAGAGAAAAATGTAGAGCTCAATAAGAATAATAAGTAATAATAAAACAACAAAAACAAATATTTTCTTCAGTTTTCAGCTTGTCTTTCCACATGCCTCATGATAAACTGCAGTTCTTAATTTCCACGATGTAAAATTCATGACTGTTTATGCTTTGTGGTTGGGAGGTCTGAGTTTCAGTCTATCTCAAAGCAGTAAATTAGTTTTTACGTGTTTTTGACTCCATATTTGCTTTTGACTCAAAGTTTGTATTTCTATATTTATGTGTGTATATGTATACATATGTTACATATATACATATATGTATGTGTGTGTAAATACATATATAGTGAAATAAAAAATTTTCTGGGATCAAATTTGTGCAAGACTTGAGGTTTAGGTTAAAGTCAATGCTTCTCCTCCTGGGGATATCTAAATGATAGAGTTGCCAAACTAAGCTTTCTCCAATATACTACAAAGGCATACTTGTTCAGGAAACAAGTATCTCTGACTTGGCTCATATTCTGTTCCGTTGTTTGTTAATTTCTCTAACTTTAGGCTAATACTGAATTGTTTTAATTCCTATAAAATTAACTTTCACATCTCTTCTTCCTCAAGGAGGTGATGACAGTTTTTATTTTTTTACATTTTTTTTCTGTAAATTGCAGCTAGTCACTTTATGTGTACACACAGACACTTTTGCAGGACTTTTGGTTAGGATTTGGAGCAATTTATGGCACTTTTGGGGGCAACAAATGACATCTGAACATCATTTTCTAGCTGCAAATTGCTCACCTGTAAATCTTCCTGTTTCTAGTTCAAAAACCATTTTCAAAGATTGACTTTATTTTTAATTGTGCGTCTGTGTGTGTACACCTGAGTACAAGTTCGCACAGAGGCTAGCGGTGTTAGATAACTGAGAGTTAGAGCCACATGTGAGTGTGTGTGGCTGAGCTCATGCTCTCTGCAAGAGTAGAGCATGTTTCTTCACTGCTGAGCCATCTCTCCAGCCCTCTTCCCATGTTAATGACATCCCACCATTTTTCAGTGAGGGCGCTGTGTATATCTTTCATTAAATCTATCTTTAGGAATCGAGTTTTTATGCTTCTGTGAATAGCATTGTTATAGAGATTCACCTTTGCATTTTATTGCCGTTTAGTTTTTCTGTACTGATTTTGCATCCAGTTGCTTAATTATATTCATGTGTTTGAAGAGTTTGCCTGTTGATTGTAGTCCTGTAATGTATGAAAAGTGGCAGTTTGCCTCCACCCATCTCCACTCCTTTGCCTTTTGTTTCTTCTTGCCTTATTTAATCAGTGAGTTCTTAGACTAAGTTTAGATGTTGATGCCCCAATTACTAAAGTCAGCATTTCTATTCCATTGCACAATGTCCTTCTAAGACTTCCACTTCAAGTGATCTTATTCTGTTTATTTCTCTGGTTCTTTATGTGTATGTGTGTGTGTGTGTGTGTGTAAGAGAGAATGAGAGAGACTCTGTATGTGTATATGTGTACCTTTTTGTATGCATACATGTGTATGTGTACGCATGTGAATATACATGTGTGTATGATAGTGTGTATGGAGTTGGCGTGTGAGAAAGTGAATGTGTATATGTGTGTCTGTGCGTATATACGTGTGTGTGTGTATGAGTGTATGTGGTACATGTGAGTGTATGTGCATGTGGAATGGGGCAACTGTGCCACCTCATTACATTTGCTTTGATTGAAACCTTCAAAACTCACTGAAAATTTCTTCTGTGTCTTGACCCTTCTGACCAGTTGATTGATTCTGTGAGGTCCTGCTTCCTTCTGTTCCCATCTTATCACTGCCTTGGACACATGGCTTCTCTTGTCTTTCAATAATTTCCTAAGAGTCCCTGCTTTTTAATACTTCTATTATTGTATGACTTGATTATTTTAGTTCTCTTCAAAGTAACATCTCATCAATTTTTATTAATTTAGTTTTATTGCCTATCCAATATCTGGAGAGATCATAGAACCTGGTGATTAAAACTTGGGTTCAGGAATTCATTGCTTTGGTTTAAATTTTGCTTGTATGCCTACAACTTGGATAGTCTTGGACATGCTACTTTACCTATGTCTACCTCGGTTTCCTTTCCTGGCATAGTAATAGTGTCTGCTTCATGGGATTGTATGTAGAAGAAAGGAGTAAATATATGTGAAGTATTCTGTGTGGTCACTTAATAAACTTTATAACAATTTTGTTAATGTGCTACCAAAATCATTATTTTCAGTAACAATAATATTGATAGCAAATTATAATCACTAAGCACTATGTACCATAAACTTTGTAACTTACTTTGCACACAACATCTAATTGAACTCTTGATTTCTTTGTGTTTTAAGCAGTATTATACTCCAGGAGAAAAACCATAGTCACTGACACGTTTGTGAAACCTTCACAGGTGCCCTCCTCAGACTTGCTTTCTCCTCTTCCATCTCCCCAGCTGTGTTCAGTTCCCCTAACTTCTCTAATACCATTGTGCTTTATTTCCCGGGAAAATCCCATCCTCCCCTTTGTGCCCTGTGTGGAATTCTCCTATTTGAAGGTGAAATAAAATGGAATAGACAAAATATCAGATTCAGTACTACTAAGCACAGTCTCTTTAAAATAAAAGCATTAATTCCTTTCCCTTACAGGATCAAACGACAGCTGTACACTGGTGAGTTGGACTTCCCTGGCCCCTTCATTAACCAGGTTGATACTTTACAAAGTGACTACACTGACCCTATGGCTCTTTCTTGCAGTTTCAAGACAGCTTCCACTTGGTTCTTCCAAGTGCCTCATCAGACTAAGCTAAGTCAGTGCAGAGCTCCTAGCCAAGTAAGGCATCTCAGCAAGAGGTGTCAAACATGAGACAGCTAATACTGGCAGCCAGAGCAAGAAGGCTCTTCTTGACCTTGCTCTGAGAGTAGTGCATTCACAGCGGAGTGGCTGGCAGGTTCCTTTTGATGCAGTGAACAATGAACAGCAGGGATCAAATTTCACCATATCCGTATTAGCTCCTGTGTGTGTGTGTGTGTGTGGTGGGTATGCATATGTGTGTATGCACATGCACACTTCATTCTTAGCAAACTACAGTGGAAGTCTATATATTACTAAGAAAAATGTTCACCCAGGATCTCAGCTGAGGAGGTGAGTCCACGGGCTTTTCCATGGCAATGTTAGGGAGGGCTATCACAAAAGCCCCCCATGGGGAGATTGAGGCCAAATTAGGGTTAATAAATTGCCCATGTGTTTATATTAGATATGCTTGCTCAGCCTTTCTCTCTTTTTTCTTTCTTTCTTTCTTTCTTTCTTTCTTTCTTTTTTTTTTTTTTTTTTTTTTTTTTTTTTTTTTTTTTGTTTTTCGAGACAGGGTTTCCCTGTAGTTTCTAGAGCCTGTCCTGGAACTAGCTCTTGTAGACCAGGCTGGCCTCGAACTCATAGATCCGCCTGCCTCTGCCTCCCGAGTGCTGGGATTAAAGGCGTGCGCCACCACCGCCCGGCTTGCTCAGCCTTTCTTAATGTTAGTATTTGCAAGCTACAAGGTTTACTTCTTATAGGCACATTTCAAGCCTTCATGGGCTCTGTTTGAATACAATGATACCACTTTTTCAAAGTTCTTTAATGAAATAATTCGGTGTATTCAAAACCACATGGCCAGTACAGACACAACCCTCCCCTTTGTGGTTTCTGTATCTTAAAGTTAAGATACCATCTGCTTGGCTCTTTCAGTACTCTATCAGATTGAACCAAGTCAGTGTAACACTGACAGAAATCACAGAATTCCTCATTTTAGTGATGACCCATTAAAAACTCTCTTCAACGTGTTGAGGCCAGGGCTGTAATGTAAGGGCACTTGGGTCCTACTTTCCCCCCACATTTCAAGCAAACAGTACAGTGTTGACATTCACACTCTCCCTGCTGAGTTCTGGAATTGATTAATCTTTTAAAATATGCCAATTAATTTTATATGCATGGGCATTTCGTCTGCATCGCTATGTGTGCATGCTGTGCATACCTCCATCTGTGCTCCATCTGTGCCTGATCCTCTCCAGCTGTGTTCTGGCTGTGTTCCAGCTGTGATTGGCCCCCCTCCAGCTGTGCTCCAGCTGTGCTCCAGCTGTGCTCCGGCTGTGCTCCAGCTGTGTTTGGCCCCCCCCTCCAGCTGTGCTCCAGCTGTGATTGGCCCCTCTCCAGCTGTGTTCGAGCTGTGCTCCAGCTGTGTTCGAGCTGTGCTCCAGCTGTGTTCCAGCTGTGCTCCAGCTGTGACTGATCCGCTTCAGCTGTGCTCTAGTCCGTGCTCCAGCTGTGCCTGATACTCTGAATGATAGTCTCTCTCCTGACTCTTTGGATATGACCCTAAGAGGCACATGTGACAAAAGCAAATACCTGGAACTCCATGTTACGGCATGGAGCTGAAAAACTTCCCCGCAATGAAACGAAAAGGTAGCTCACAGGATGAGTGGTGGCCGACGGCCAGTGTCCTGGGTGTCACTCCACAACTCTTGACTCAGCATGTCTCCTGCTAGGCACTGAGCCCCTCTGAGTCGCCACGGTCTCCCTGTTCACATCTGCATAACCACCTGGGGTCAGCAGAACCAAGGCCAAACACCCCAGGCTTCTGGAAGGGTAACTGGTGCCCAACTAATGGGAGATAATTATGTCTCAGAGACGTCTGGGCTATAATTTTGGGAAGAAACTGTTGAGAACTTCCACACATACCAAATAACTGTCTGGTACTTTCAAAAGCTTTGGTCTAAAATGATCCTAGGTAAAGATCTAAAGATAAGGACTATATATGAGAAATAGAATTTTGGTTAACGTCCCATAACCAGATTTTGGCAATAACACAAATTGCTACAAAAATCAAATAGTTTGGCCCAAAGCTCTTGAACAAAGAAAACTAGAAGTAACAACATCTATGACCCATTAAAAGAAACCAGAAAATACAGACTTAGTTTAAAATGTTCAAAATAGTCTAGAGATGAATCAGGAGAAATAGTAAATGAATTTTCAAAGTGGCTAAAATAATGAGAAGATTCACTCAAACTAATTAACATAGCCATCATCTTGCCAACACATCATAGTGAAGGTAAGACCATTGGAAACCTGTTCTTTTGAATGCCAAGTTTGTGAATGATGTTCTGTTTATTAACTTCTGTAAAGTGAGAGATAGGCAACAAAAGTAATTTTTGTCACACATGTGGTCCATCTGTAAGGGACACTTTACCTTTACAGCTCATTATACAGCCTTGTCATTATGTTAGATACTCAACATTTGTTTGTAAATGACGAATGTGTGTTACAGAAGTAAGTGGTGTGTGGCTTTTCTTCAGCCTCGAGCAGTTCACAAAGCTAACAGTTTTTTTCCTCTGCTCGAAATAACGGATAATGGTGGGGAGAAAGTCTGTGGATTCCTGCCTGCCATACAATAGGCATATTGCAAACCAAAGGAATCTACCTCCAAAGAGGGAAACCTTCTTAAACAGAAAGTGAAAAAAAAAAGATGAAAGACCTTTCTTTCAACAAAGACCTGTGAGTACTTAAGTTCTCAGGACTGCTTTGAGAACCAGAGTTTACATGCATACCTTTGTAAGATCCTTAGAAAGAAGTAATGGGAACATGATAGCCACTTGTTTTTTTGTAGTTAATCACTGATAATGGAGTGGAAAGCCTTATTTTAGTAAATGCAACACACGATGACTATGAACATGAAAAACAAACTTTCATGCAGCTGATGGTTCATTGGGTAACTGAAGGTTCTGGGGTATTAGAGATTCAGGCTATGTCTGCCTGGGACATAAATGAGGGCAGAGGATGTAAAGAATTCACCCCAAACATGTATTGTCTTGAAAAGGAGTCGCCTCTTGCTTATATAGAAAGCAATTATAAAGCACCCAGCTGAACTACTTTTTAAACATGTGCCACTCTGATGAGGAGGAATCATGTTTGATCAGAATGCTGAGGTCCCCGAATAATTCAGTAGTCACTGACATTCCTAACGGTAATCCAGAAAGATTCCTAAGAACCTCGAAATCAGCAAAAAGATGTTTAGATGACTTAAAAAGTGATAGCTCATTAAATTATTCTGCAAATGGTCATTAAACATTCAGGTGACAAATAACTCTCAATTTATAGAGTGAGTGCTTCTATGTAGGTTATACTCCAATAAGGGCAATTTTAAATTCATTTCTCAGGTGTTGGGGAAAAGTGCAGAATTCAATCATGGAAGAGCTTCATTGTAATCTTAGTACTAGTTATAGGCCAGGTACCTGCTTGGCATTTGTTGACATAATTAGCTCTACCACTCCCTGCTTCCATGACCTTGTGAAAATCAATTAACTTTAAGTTAGTTACCATCAGTAAGTATAAAAATTGGGTTAGTCTATTAGGAAATGCTCAATTTTAAAATCCCGTAACAAGGGAGATCAGATGGCCTTGTTTTCTAGAATCCTAAATTTTGTTATGGAGAAATATTCATTAAGCTGGCTACATTAAGACAGAGCTCTACGGGACATACACAGTGAAGAAGTTATAATGTCCATTCAGAGAAAGAAGTTGTGGTCAGTTGAAGATGATCCTATTGTAATTAGGATTAGTGGAGAAGACCAGAAGTTGGGATGAAAATGGAAGATGCTCAACATGCAGCAAACTATGTCATTCCTGTTAAACTTTCTGCATGCGTGATCTACATTATTTGTGCAAGTACTGCTGTCAAGTGATAAATACCATATTTTAACTATTATTCCATTACATATTAGAAGTATTTATGGTAGATTTATTTTTAAGAGAGACTGGTTTTTCTTTCAATTTCCTAAGATTTTGTGTATATTTAGCTATTTATTTTCTTGGAGCGTCAACTTCTAATCTTCAAACGAGTCATACCTATATTTATCTGAGAGGCTCTTTCTCTCTGGATCCAAGGAGATTATAGTAACTGTTGCCCAGCACATAATCAGGGCTTTGCTGTCCTTACTCTGTAATGTTAAGACCTCTTCTCTTACATTAAGATATTTATACAAAAACTTAAATTAACTTATTCTTGTCTTAGCATGATCCGTATAAAAATGAAATTGCATTTGCTGTACATCTTAAAAGAACTTTCTATTGAACCTGGCAGTACATAGTTACCATCCCAAAACTTATGAGAATGAAGGGATTATGAGTTCGAGGCTAACCTGAGCTAGACAGTGAGATTCTGAGTTTTTGTTAGTTTATTTTTTTAACTTTTGTGGTTTGATTACCATTCCGAACAGCCCTGTTTAATCTCATTCAACATCTTCTGAGTACCATATGCAGCCACTTGCAGGGATGATTCTTATGGTTGCTGGTCAGTAACAGACATTAGAACAATACTGGGAAGCGTTGTTTCCACAGAAGCCTACTAGGATGCCAGGATGTTTGCTTTTCCTGTTACAGCTCTATTTCTTTCATTTAGGTACATTGTATTTCTACTCCAGAAAAATGGGGGAAGACAGGACTTGTGACTGGAGCTTGTCTGAACTCCACTATAACATCTGTTTCACCATGGTTACATCCTAAGACTCAAGCATGCTGGCCTTTTGCAATACCTGGTACATGGGTAAGAGTAAACTCCTTAATACAGAGTTACGGTGTCTCTCTCACTCAGCTACAATGATATCACATAGGTAATAAAGTAGGTAGACTGGGTTAGTTGTCATTTGAAGCTGTATTTCCATTTTATTGAAAATGGTGGGTTTGCCAAATCTCTCATACACACATTTTCACCTGACTGCACCATCACCATTTATAATAAAACACAGTTGATAAAAAATCTTAGACAATTGCCCTGCTTTTATTTGTGTGCCATATTAGGATGTGAAATATACTGCTAATGGGGTCTCATATTTGAGAAGCAACAATTTTTAGAGTTTCCTGTAACTGCTGTGTTAGCCACAAGTGACTTATGCGAAGTACATTAAGACAAAAGCCTAATTGGGCTACTTTTAATTTGCCTCCTTTCTGCAATATAATAATAAATGCAGATGTCTTTCTAGCATTAATTTCTATCTACATGGCAGAATTTCATTAAGCTCAGTCAGTGCCACTTTAATTAAGCACCCTTACTTGGGTGGTGACTGTCTGTGCCTTTGGCCCATCAAAAAAGCACTTAGTCAATTAACTGTTTTATTAACCCATTGACTTTTGCTGTAGGTCCCTACCTTCATGACAGGCAAGACATTGGTCATTGAGGACAAATAAATTGCTTCCTTTCATCTCTAAAAAAGCAACAATAAACAATGAAACATGTCAAATAAGGTTTCTGTGAAAAACCTAAATAGAAAAACAAAATGCCTGCCATTTATTTGAAAATGGAAAATTGCTCACAGTAACATTGCATTTGCATAAATCATGTTGTCACATTGACCTTTATTGATGTTCTGATTACAAATATACAGCATGAACCCAGCTTTGTAGGAGACCTTCTCTTGTACAACTCCTGCAGATCCTCCAGCTCACGGAGTAGTGAGGTGCCATCCACAGATGACTTAAATCACTAATTTACCAAAGTCCTCAGAAGCCTTCTCCCAATTCATACCCTCTCTATTGCCTATGTTGGCAATTTTGGTCTGCAATTTGGTCTGCAATGTCATTAGGAAACAAAACATTTCACTTAATTGAAGGAAATGCAACTTTCTGGCACATGGAGTCTCAAGATACATGCTTGTAGCAATAGCATAATATATGTGTGTATATCTATATCATCTATATTGCTATATTTATATCTGTATATCTTGATAAAAGTCCATGTCTGTGGCAAAGAGTAAAATTTGACATAATGTCTTAGACAATTTTTCCAATGAATAATTTAAAAGGTTTAACTACAATTCTGACCCAGGTTTGCTTTGTCATAAAGATTGATCTAGATAAAAGTAATGCATTTGAGAAACAAAGATCTTTTTTTTTTCCTAGAATTTCTTTTAGCTGCTGTGCTAGCCAGAAATGACTTATATGTAGTGCATTAAGACAAAAGCCTAATTGGGACTTCTTTAATTTGCTTCCATTCTGTGTTGTGATAATAAATGTGGATGCCTTCTAGGTTCATTGTGATATAGCGACTCCTATTATATGGGCATCGGACCTACTTTGGGATATGGAGGATGCCTTTCTATCCGCAGGAAGAAGACAGTCATTTTGCAAAGGGAAGGTGAAAAGTGCTCATTCTTCTGTGTCAGATATTCTTGCCAATGCTTTATCAGTGGAAAAGGGTATTCAAGATATGGGTTACTGAGAACCCAGGACTAGGACCTGGAAGTCTGATACATTTCCTAACAAACTATGTTTTCATAGACTTGTATTGTTTCCTTCTGGAGCCCAGTGTCTGCGTTGGGCTTACTATTGTTGTGATAAAATAACATGACCAAAAGCAGATTGGGGAGGAATGGATTTATTTGGTTTCTGCTTCCACATCACAGTTTAATACTGAAAGAAGTCAGGATAGGAACTGAAGGCAGGGCAGGAGCTGATGCAGAGGCCATGGAGGCATGCTGCTTACTGCCTTGCTTTTCATGGATATCTCAGCCTGCTTTCTTATAGACCTCAGGACCACCAGCCCAGGGATGGCATCACCACAAAGGTCTGGGTCCTCCTCGCACCAATCACTAATGAAGAAATGCCCAACAGACAGTCAGATCTTTTGGGGGCATTTTCTCAATTGACGTTCCCTTCCCTAAAAATGACTTTAGCTTGTGTCAAGTTGATATCAAAACAAAACAAAGCCAGACAGAGCACCAAGTTTCCTTATTAATTTCTAAGTATTTTTATGAATGAGGTTTTGAAGAAGGTACTAGCAACTTTGAGGACCTAAATTAAAAGTATTTTCAGGGACATTATTTTAACCTTCACTGCAGCTCATTAAGGTCACTGTCATGATCCCCATTTTCCACAGAGGGACACATAGGAACACTAGGTAGTTTACTAGGAAGTTTCAGCTTCTACGACAGGCAGGAATGGGAAATCGAAGTAGCCCACATACCATCTCATGCTTCTTCTGCTCTTTTGCGTTGTGTCTTCTGGTGTGGAGGTGAAAAGCCTAGGCTCTAGATGGGTGCACAGTGGCCCGATAACCATCACGTCTTTTGTCCTCACCATGAGAAGTAAGACCCAACACCCAGAGGTGTTGCTGCCTTTGCCAACAGATAGGCAGTTAGCAAAGTTTCAAAAGGAAAATTTGCTACCATCTTCAGGCATAGATAGCCTTGGAGCTCTCTAATAGAATCAAAAAAAAAAAATCTCTGATTGACTTATCTTGGCCATTTGCTTTAAGTGCTTGCTTGCCCTTTCCAATTGTGCCTCAGTGGTTCAGAAATGCTGTTTCTGTCTTCATGCTGGCTAAACAATAGGGCTCCTTCGCCAGCTCCAGCTGTCTATCCTGCACGCATGGAAAACCTTGCTATCTTTTCTAAAAGCATTTTCAATGGTTCAGTGAGAAGGTTTAGTTTTCTTTCTTTCTATCCAGTGGTCTATGCTGGGGTTAGGCCCGAACTTGACAGTATCTGGTTTTTACCACAGCTGCTTTCATGTTGTGATGTCTCCTCTTTGCATGCCAGGGTCCTCTGCTGGGCACATTTATCTTTTGCAGTGTTGTGTAGGCAGATTCCTCCACTTCCCCATATCACATCTCAGAACTGGGTAATATGTTAACAGGAGCATGTTTCCTGAGTGCACTGGGAGGTATGGAATCAACTGTGACACTGAGATCTGTACAGGCAGTGAACCACCTTAGTACTTTCTAGATCCACCAAGTATCGATCACCCAGTTGGAGGTATGCATGCAGCTAGGGGTTGCAAGTACCCTCCAGGATCTTGAGTTTGGAGACTCTACAGCACTGAAAGACAAATGCGTGGCTCCAGAGGGTGACCCACTTGGTCGCCTCAGGCACAGGGCTATCAAATGCCAGGGCTGGGCTTAGTGGATTCTGTCTGTTCCTGGCCATTGAGGGTGGGACATTTCAGTGACTTTGCTAAGCCATTTGCCTTCTGCCCTTTTTGGCTTGTCAATGCCCAGCCTCCCTCCTCTCCACAGCTGCTCCCCAGGCTGTCTCTCATCTTTAGGCTATGGCGGGGCCGGTTCAGTATCACTGCATGTGACTATTCCCTTTTCTCTGCTTCCAGGGTGTTAAGGAGTTCAGTTTTAAATAACAGCTTCTCTTTCAAGATGGCACCTGGCTACTGTTTGAGTCTTTTCAGGTGACAAATGGGATTCCTGTCTTCTATTGACCTATCTGATGGAGAAATCAGTCTCACCAATACTGAGTTTGCAGCTTGTCAAGACTGTGGGCTTGTCATGAGGACGGGATTGGCAGTATGTTCCTGGGGATGCCTGGTTTAGCTTTGGCATGAGTGTTTTGTTTCTCCCTTTGCTGCCTGGGGCTGTGTAGGTGGAACAGCATTCAGCTTGGTTTGTTTCTTCTCTGTGCACCACCTGCCTTTCACCTAAGTTGTTTAGTTGTCCTTCACCATCTTTATGGGGTTCCAAAAACCCTTCCTTTCTCCTATGTTTGGGACAGAGTCTAGTTTTTCTGATTCTTCTACTTCATGGAGTCCCAGGCAGGTTGCTCTTACCTTCTTTCCCAGAAGCCATTGCTTGCTATTTATTAAGCTGACTGAGAGGTTGCATATGGCCACCAAACTATACCCAGATAAAGGTATATATAACTTTTAGGTTATAGCCAGACACATAATCATTTTAGAGGACAGGCATGAGGATTCTGTAATTTCCACCTGCCCCTATCCAGCAAGCAAAAGCAAAAATACTGGTGGTTCAATTTGAATTGAGCTTTTAAAATTGTTTTTTTTTCTTTTTTCTTTTTTTGGTTTTTTGAGACAGGGTTTCTCTGCAGCTTTTTTAGAGCCTGTCCTGGAACTAGCTCTTGTAGACCAGGCTGGCCTCGAACTCACAGAGATCCGCCTGCCTCTGCCTCCCGAGTGCTGGGATTAAAGGCGTGCACCACCACCGCCCGGCTCTAAAATTGTTTTTTGTACTAGATAAACTGCTTTATTAACTATATACAAATAGAGCAAAATGGCAGAGAGAGGGAGGGCAAGTTTGAAAGAGAGAGCAATCGAGAGAGAGAGAGAGAGAGAGAGAGAGAGAGAGAGAGAGAGAGAGGGAGAGAGAGAGAGAGAGAGAGAGAGAGAGAGAGAGAGAGAGAGAGAGAGAGAGAGAGAGAGGAGAGTACATGCATGCTGAGGAACAGAAAAAACTAAGTAGTGTATTGTTTTTCTCACTCAGGCAATATTTCAAAACAGAAATTTTAAAATTAGCTGTAGAATTCTGTAAGTTCATTTCTCTTGCCTAAGGGGATTTTCTAATAGTCCTCTCGGCCAAAACTCAGAAGTTCGGAGTTCCTAATTACCATTGGACCATCACTATGGCACCCTACTATGATCTCCCTAAACTTCCACAGATTTAAGGGGCCACAAATATTTCTCTCCTATTACCAATCAAATTACCTACTCTATTGTGATTAAATACTGTTTATTAGAGGTTTTTATTAAATTAATTCACACTAGTGTATAAATGATTACTAATCTTCCATATTCTCAGTTTTGAGGTTATTTTCTATACCTTCTGGAGATAACCAGTTAATGGTTTCTGAGACAAAACCGAAGAGCACATTCTATGACCGGAGGACAGTATCAGCTAAAATCGTTTCAGACTTAGACTGTGACAGAAACATGTTTCAACAAGTCTTTTACTTATTCAGCCAGAACTTCTTATATATGAGACAGTGAGACAGAAATAGATTATGTGAGACAAATATCAATGATTTGTAGCTTCAGTCTGAAGAATCTCACCTTCTAGTAGGGGAAATAGATCATTCAGGTGATGATGAATAAGCGCAATTATGGAGATGTAAGAAGACATTTGGCCTGGGTTGGAAACGAGTTTCCCTTTAGAACACCTCTCTCTATTTTCAGGTTAAAGTGCTCTCGAATTCTGAATATGAGACGGACACAGAAGGAGAAGTGGGGACAGGAAGGAATGTGTTTTCGTCAAGGAAAATGGCTAGGTCAGGGTCTCAGCAGGCATCACCCTCAACAGGAACGACTGATGGTACTCTAACGAATGGGCTACTTATGAACCTAGGTGGAAGGTTAAGGAAGCATCCCTGGGCCCAGGAATGCCCTTCAGGCCATTACTACTCATGGTTTTAAGCTTAGGTTCATTTTAAGGTAAAGAGAATTTTAGGTTTTTAGTGCAGATCATCCCTATACAATAAAATTTGTTTTCACAGTCTGTCAAGGAATGTGGACCCCAAGATGTTTGAAGGTCTCAATTAGAATACATTTAGCCACTCGTTACCATCATTTTCACTGGTAGGCACCCCAGTGTGACATGGCTTGCTCAGACAGTAAGTTGTAAGTGAGAATACTGTTTCTAGTGCTCCCCATAATTCCTATCTGCCTCTTACCTTTGTTTATTATAAAAATCAACTTCACTTTTACTGTTCCCATCACCTCTCTCTCTAGTATTAGCGTATGTCCTAAGCTGTTCTTTTAAATAGATATTCATGTGTCTTTTCACAACATAATATAGTACTTTCTTACCAGTGTGATGAAGACATTAGAATCTACCATACTGTGTCACCGAATTCATGAACAACGTCTTGCACTTGTTAGGCCAGGGCTCTTGATGAAGGCCCCACCAAGAGTTAAAAAGTTAAGAAGTGTAGGCTCATGTGTTACCTCAGCCACTTGCTCTTAGGCAGCCCTAAAGTTCTCCTCCTCTCAGTTTCACCGCCTGTAGAGTTAGGGTCAACGCATGGCCTTTGGAGATAAGAGAGAAATGCATGCAGTGAACCCATTACCAAGTCTGAGTAAAAGGAAGGCTTGCTTTGTGTTCATTATTTCTTCCTATAATAATAACGTTGATGGTTCCAGTACTTATGGTATAAGTGGGCCAAGTGATCATTCAAGTAATACATTTGCCCAAGTAAATGATGCAGTTTCATTAAATAAATACCCTGTGTCAGGCCACATGTATTAGTTAGGGCTCTCTAGAGGAATGGAATGGGTAGAATGAAAACGTGTAATATTAAAGGGGAGTTTATTAGATTGGCTTACTCGATGTGATGTTTCCAACAATGATGGTCTTCACATTCAAGAACAGCTGCTCAGATCCTGAGTCTGGATAGCTTAGCAGTTCCAACTGACACTGCAGGCCTTCAGGGTTTTTGGAGATCACCAAGTCTTCAGATTATGTTGGGGAGCCAGAGAAAGTGCATTCCAATGACACTAACAGATGTCAGCATCACTGGCAACAATAGGATAGATGAACTCTCTAGCAAGGGACAAAGAACAGCCAACATGTGAAGCTTTCTCCTTTGAATATTTTTATACTTGAGCTGCCAGAGAAAGATCCACTGATATTTATGGAGGGCCTTCCTCCCTTCAGGTAATTTTTCCTGAACATATTCTTATAGACCTAACTAGAGTCTCATCTCTTTGTTAAGTCCAGATCCAACCAAACTGGTAGTAAATCCTGGATTTACTACCACACCAATGTTTTCTATTCTAAGCAGGTAACTCCTTCTAAATGGGATAAGGACCCCATCCAGTTATAGTTGAAAGATGATGCAAAATGAAAGAACACAAAACAAAACAAACAACAACAACAACAACAAAAAACTCCATATGCCTAGGTTGATAAAACTGAACTTATTATCATTTTCAAAAGTGTTTTCTTGGAAACGAGTCATTTTGTCATCCTCTGCATCTTGTTTCAAGAAGAAATTAGGAAACTGTGGACCTTGGACAATGGCCTAAGGTCCATTGCAACATGTCTCCCTTTATAAATATAGTACTCTTTTTCCATGGGGTAAGTTGGTCTGGTCTTGTGTGGCTAATGATAAACTCGTGGGCAGTTACAGCCTTGCTGTCTGCTTGGCACCCTTTTTGGGTAAAATGCGTGTGTTGGGTTCTAAATTCTATGTTCGTGCCTTCTAAGGGTCTCATTGTTCCTCTCAAGGAAGATGGATTGCCAGAGGCAATGGGTGTTAACTAAGGTGGCAGTGGTAAAACTTTATCTGTGTGTGTTCTCACTAGGCCAGATATATTTGATGACTTAATGTTTCTGACCAGACATGAGCCTGGCCTGATACTATGCATCGGTATATCCTATGAATAGATATTTCTGCTGGAGATCTAAAAGTGATATCTGATCCTATGGACCCTGCTTTTCTGACCAGGAAAAACTGCTTTGTGTCAGTTTTCACAGGTTCTACAGACAATGGTAGGTTGAAAGTAGTTCATGATTCCTTACGTCAAATATTTACTACAACTGAGGAAGTGTAGACCGTTGTCATTGAAAATAGCTGGGATAAAAAGAGCAGAGAGATCTAGAGGATTTTACAAGTTCTTTATAAGATTGAAAATAGCTGGGAAGTAAAGGGCAGAGAGATCTAGAGGATTTCTCTCAGAATTAAACACGTTACTTATAAGAGAAAGCACAATTCCATATTTCCCTCAGTATTTCTTTTAGGATACAGGCAAGGTGAATCATGGTGGAATAAATGCGGGGGACACAGCACAGCAAATATGCCTCTGGAGTAGACATGCGGCCCTTCGAGTCTGTGGTGACCATTGTTGTCTGCACATGTCACTCAAAGTTCTCATTTAAGTTTGTTTGTTTTTCTTTCATACAACTGTAACTGTTTGTGGAGAAAAGTGTGGAATAGGAGGAGAGGAAGCACTAGACATGGGGGTGCAAAGATGATAAACCCCACACCTTTTCTCTCATCTGCAGAAGCTAGAATTATATGTAGCATAAAGGTACTTTGAAAACCTTTGGATCCAACAACAACCAATCTGAGTATGCTCTGTCATTGGCTTATCCTGAGAGAATCTGCAGTTTTTGACTGAATTAATGGGGAGCTTCTACCTCAGATCTGTGCTCATCAATACAGTGCTCCTGAGCCACACGAGATCAGCCAAACTTACCGTTTGGACAAAGAGTAGAACTTTCCAATGATGCTTTACTCACTGTGACTTCATTTTGTTCTTTAGTAAACAATGGATTCTTTACAGGCTGGAACTCAGAGAAGTTAAGATCAAAATATTCTCTCTCTATACCTTAAATTACTAAAATTTAGTTTAGAACTAACTAATAAAGTTGATGTTCTTACAGGCATAGGTTTTATAAATTTATAAATTTTTATAAAAGTGAATACTTTTACTGTACACTTATTTATACATTTTGCATTTCATAAAATGGGTATGTTTTATTTTACTTTTAAAATGTTATGGTTATAGCTTTAGCTTAACATTTTGCAATATCGAAAATACCCTCTTGACAAAAAAAAATAAAAGCTGGACTTACAGAAAAACTTACTGGTGAGCATGTGACTATGCCTTTGTAAGTGAGTTCTTACAGGAAAAAAAAAAGGCTTAGAGCCCCCTGGATGGTGGGATGCAGAGCAAGATGGAAGATCAGCAAATACTTCAGGTAGCAGAGATTAAAGGACAGGTCTAGAATGAGACATCATTTTTGGTTGGTTTTTATTTTCTCCTTTGATAATTATGATTTATATATTTATGTGTTTTAAACTAGCATACAGAATAATGTTTCTTTGTGATAGTTTAATGCATGGAAATCATTATACTCTGCTCATATTCAGCATTACCTTCTTTTGCCATCACTACCACCCATAGGCCCTACTCCCCCAACTAGTAATCTTTCTCCATGCTGCAAATGTGTCTAGACTCTGCATATTACAGCAAACAGGATGCTAATCATTTGTGCTTTTTATCCTGTCTCATGTTCCCTCTCCTCCTATTATTCACCTTCTCCACAAATAGGCATCTTCTTATGAGAATTAAAGATGAAATATCTGTCTGAGCCTGACTTGTTGTGTGAAAGGGCCTGCTTTTTGGACCCGGATGCCCTGCTAGCTCATACCTGAAATAATCACGCAGAAACTATATTAATTAAAACACTGTCTGGTCCATTAGTTTTAGCCTCTTATTGGCTAACTCACATATTAGCTTAACCCATCTCCATTAATGTGTATCCCCACTTGACTGTGGCTTCCCGGCATGAGTCTAACCAGTGCCTATCTTGGGCAGGAGAACCATGGCGTCTGCCACACTGCCCTTCTTCCCAGCATTCAGTTCAGTCTACTCTGCCTATCTAAGTTCTGCCCTATCAAAAGGCCAAGGCAGTTTCTTTATTCAACCAATGAAAGCAACACATAGACAGAAGGACCTCCTATACCACTAACTTATTTTTGCTAAGTGTGATGATGTCTGTAATCTACCTATTTTCCTGCCAGTGAAATGATTTCATTGGCCTTTAATGCTCAATAAAATGGTACATATATAGACACCATATTTTCTCTGCCCATTCATCTGTTGATGGACACCTAAGTAGCTCCACGGCATGGCTATTGAAAATAGTTCTTAGATGGTTTGCGTGGTTGTCCCATAACTTTATTATTTCATTGCTATGAATGCATTTTTCTCCTTTAGTCGAGCATGCCTTATTGCTGCTTTAATGTTGTTGGCAGGAGTAGAATTGAAAAATATGTTAACTGCTTTGAACATTCAGCTGTCCATCAAATATATTTTTAATTTCCTTCCTGTTATGTCAGGAAAAATCAGCTGGAGGTCACTCTTTACCCTCATTTCCTTCTCCAAAAGATACGTAGTAATGTCTGGACATGGTACTTGTGGTCACAGTTGAAAGAAATAGTATCTGGTGGGTAGGGGTCAGAGACACCACTCAACTTCCTATATGCAAAAGATATCCACAACAGAATTACCCAGACTAGATGTCAACAGAGTAAAGATTGAGTCTGAAGCAGCTCAGCAGCTCAGCAGCTCACATTCCCAGTTTTAGTATTTAGTATCGAGCATATTGTCACAGATCAGAGCAAGTTGGGGCATATCTCAATTAGAAAAAAATAATAGAGTAGAGAAGAGGAAAATTAAAAATGATGAGAAGTTCAAACTCTAAATTGTGTATTCACTTTAATCATAGGCATTAACAGTAATGAATACATTGTGTTTACTGATAAGCTAAAGCTAGTGACAGAAAACCCCAAGAAAGAACAGAGACTAGGAAATATTCTGCTGATCCAGAAAGGAAAATCACTGAACTACCACTCTCTATCTTGATTATTAAATACATTTATCTTCCCACAGAACTGGGGAACCCGGCAGTTTGTCTCAAGGAAAAAAAGATCTATTGTATACTGAAGATGTACTTTTGTTCCCCTCAAAGGATTCAGGTTTAGAATACATGCCAGTGGTCTTGGGGATGTTTTACCTTCCAACACAGATGTGTTTGTAGCAATAGACACCTTGAAGTGACAAACTCCTTGCTAAAAAAATGGTCATCAGTTTTGCATGCACAAATGTGTTCCTATGTGCATTTTCAGAGGGTGTATATTCCTGCTATTGAAAACTCCCCCCAGCTTACTTCAGTAATAATTTAAAAAACTGTGGGAAGGACATGATTTATAGTTAAAAACCATGAGCAACCATCAGTGGGAGTAGTGGGTCTTCTTGTAGGTCCAGCAGCATGTCCCTCTAAAACAGTACGAGTGAGGTGACAAGACAGAGGGCTGGTTTCTTCTTAGAATTTAGAGTTCTTCTTGGCATTTAGGACCACACAAAGAGTGGAGCTGAGCAATGAAGGAGTAGAAAGTAACACACTTAGTAAGTAAGCATCGCTCTTGAGGAAATCCTTCTTTTGGACATGGATAGAAACTGTCTAAGTAACATACACATAAGCTTAAAGTGAAGCAGCTGTCTCAAGGGGGGAAGAAGAAGGCATGATCCAGAAAAGCACTTTGTCCCCATTTCCTGCCATGTGGCTACCAACAGCGAGGGGGTCCCCACATGCAAGTTGTTCTTCTCCCCGAGCAAGAAGCCATTTATGTGCTGCTTATATGGATTTAATTTTTTAAAATATTTATTTATTTATTATTTATACAATACTCCGTCTGTGTGTATGCCCGCAGGCCAGAAGAGGGCACCAGACCTCATTACAGATGGTTGTGAGCCACCGTGTGGTTGCTGGGAATTGAACTCAGGACCTTCGGAAGAGCAGGCAATGCTCTTAACCTCTGAGCCATCTCTCCAGCCCTGGATTTAATTTTATAGTATCTTTTTAGACATTTCCATTCTGATGTTTGCTTTGCTTGTTAGAGATGAGAGTCCCCAAATGGAAAAGTATCACTCTGTGTAGTGATTTTTTTCAATAAATTCTAATATTAGATTTTCATCATTCTGACTGTCAGAACTTGCAAAACCATTCACCCTTTCAACACCTTGTTTTACTAATTTGCAAAATGGGATATTATTAATAGTGAAAATATCTTGGACTTGTTTGTGGGGATTGCACCATAAACTCAGGGCAAGCTGTCACACATGCAAAGAACTCCACACATTGGCTTAAGTATTTATTCTTAGTATTATTTTTAGTATATAACTTTTAACTGAGACCAGGTCTCAAGTGGTCTAGGCTGGTTTGAACTTACTATGTAGCTGTGAATGACCTCCATGATCATCTTGCCTCCACCCACCTCCAGCACTGGGAATACAAATGTATCTGCCATGCATGGTGTATAGACTGTTACAGATGGAATTCTTGGCTTTACGTATGCTAGACAAGCACTCTACTAACTTCTTTATATCTCTGGCCTTATAATTTATTATTTCTAATTACCCCCGTGTACGAGGCAATCAGTGTCATCGAAACTGGTATCAACGGTTGTTTTAGTATTGTACCAGCGCACAAAATTTCCTAGGCACTGAGAATAGGGAGCTAAAGAAACAATATCCTTGGTGACAGGAAGAGAGGACAGCCACCTGCCAGCATGCTCACACAACTGGTATCATTTCAGAGGTACCAAGGAAGCCTGCTTGGGAAGGGCCACATGAACCCCTCACTTTATATAAACAGAAGCCAGTCTGAAGTGGGTTAGGTCGTAATGTGCTGGAGGAGGCTGCAAAGATAAACCTAGAAGTCCTTCACAGGGCTCCTGAGCTGGCATTAGTTGAGAAAGGTAAGTCTTAATTAATAATGGACAAGCATAGTGTGTTCCCCTTAACCTTTTAGGAACAACAGTCTCACTTGACACATATGAGTCCATTCAATCTCCTTCAGTATGAATTATTATTATTATTATTATTAAGATATGTAAATAAATGACAGCAAATGCTGACTTCATGACTAACGGTTTAGAGAATTTGAGTATTGGGGACGGTCTTCCCATATTACTCCTTATGACTTAATTGAACAATGTAAAACACAATATAAAATGATTAAGTAACTCACCCATAACTTTTAACTGTGGCCACAGAAACTAAACCCAGCTCTTTCTGACATCAATGACCAGCTTGTCAGAGAGAGCTTGGACATTTGATGCAATCCATAGGCCATCTGTTGAGGAGATAAGAGAACGAGCCTTTTCTCTACCTCGCAGGCAGAGTGAAGAGTCCGCAGAGAGTCTCCAAGCTCTTTACCAGCTGGGCATCCTCAAAGCCTGATAAAATGTCAGACCTGCCGGTCTTCCTCGGCAATGGTTTTATTATTCTGTCTTGTGGTACAGCTTATGCTGTCGCTGCTGCAAGTGACCCGCAGACATAGCACACACATGGTGGGGTAGGATAATCGCAGCAATACAGCAATGCATTCTTGGGGTGGTTCCTTAGGCAAGTGCTGCAAGACTTAGCACATAAAGTACAGGATGCCCAGCTGAGTTTGAAATAACAGACTTTTTTTTTGGTGCAAGTTAATCCCATGCAATATTGGTGACATACCAATATAAAACAGGGGTCACTGTTTATTTGGAATTCAGGTGGACCTGCGGCTCTTACACTTGGAAGGACTTCCAAGATACCTCAACAATTTGAGCCAAATTGGTGGACAGACAGGAAATACCTGGGTGTTTTGTATGCAGGGCTCCATATATAAAGTTTCTCTTTCAAAATACCTGATTTACAGAGGGTGTGGCCTTTTTGGGTGGGTTGTTTATTCACTCTGCCCCCCATCTTCATACTTCAGCTACTCTAAACTCTCTTGGTTCCTAGTGAGGACTTTGGACTTGAACTGAAAAGTGTAATTTTGGCTCATTTGCCTCTTAAGTTTGGCAAGTGCAGGTTTTTGGAACTTGTCAACCTCCAGCATCTTAGTAGTCAGTTTGGTATACTGAATCTTTATGAATGAATTATTTCAGTGTATGATCATTCTAGTAATCCAGTTTTTCTGCAGAATCCAAATATGGCATTTTTGCTTGGTATTCAGTCCTCACAAATCATACTCCAAATAGTGTATATATCCCCAAGTTATAAAGAAGAAAAGCAAGACTCATGAAAGACACGTTTCAAAAGTCAGACTGTAACAGTGCAGACACAGTGGTCTCAGGACCAACAGGCTTAGTAAGCAAACACTACAAAGGGACAAATGGTATTTGCTGGGAAAGACAGGTTGGGTAGAAGCTTGGGTAACCTCGTGGAGCATCAAGACACTCCCAGGCAAGTGAGCATCTCCTCCTGCACCACTCCTCCACCTTTCCTCCTCCTCTCTCGTTCCTTCACTGCTCCCTTCTCCTCTTCCCTCAGCCTCTCCTTTCTCTTCTCCTCTGATTCTCCCTTTATAATATCTCTAATGTATTTGGAGTGGACAGAAAGACCCAGGAACACAGTCTGGTAAGATATCTAGAATTCGCTTTACTCAAAGTTTTGCATAGTTAGATACACCAGGATGTCTGACTTCTCAGAGAAAATGATGTGTCCTTGTCTGCTGAGGAAAAGGGATGAACACAGTTCCAAATGATATCATTCTGACCCCCGGGATATTTTTCTTAACCATTAATATTTATTTTGACCAACCCCCAATTTGTGGTAGGTTTTAGAAACAATTATCCCCATCTTCTACCGAATCCAACCAAACCTTTTCTGTGCATTAAAACATTTATTGAACACCTACTGTTTTCAAAGCACTGCTCACATTGTACTATTTCCACCAAGGGAAACATTTGAGAAAGAAGGATCCTATAATCCAGATCTTATCAAGGTGCATTCAAACCCCTAGCTTTGACAGGCCTCTCAATTCCCTTTGGCCACCCAATTAAATAGGTCAGGTACTAAAGTTTGATCATACATTAAAAGGCTCTGTCCTTTTTCAAGGCCTTATCAAAGATTTAATACATCATTCTGAATGAACCAGGGAGCTGCTCTTTGAAGCATTTGCTCGGAGACAGAGTGTTACCTGTCAGACGGTCAAAGAAAATGGTAATGTAAAGATTGTTTTAAAGTTGGGCCAAGGGAAATAAAGATGAGGCAACAGCAGACAGGTTTTGAGTGGCTAAGAGAGGTGGCAGATGATGCGTAGATTTGCCTCTGAGGTAAATAAGAATTGGTACATGTTAGTAAAGGATTTCTACACTTAGTACTCTGCGCCTTCATCTTATTCTAGAATTAGATTGGTTTTTGCTTGTTTCCTTTTTAATGTTTGCTTAAATGAAATGCCCCTTTCCAGGTTCTTCTAAATAATAATTTCTGGAGAAAATGACAACACTTGAATTATCTACGTATTTATACTCCTGTTTATCAAAATAGAGCAGATATCACTTTAATTTTTTGGTTCACCCGTTCAGTTAAAATGGGACTCCATTTACAGAGTCCTGGTTAGGAGTTAAAGAGAAAAGTCGCAAGAAGATGCTTCTTACCCTAGAACTGCCCTAAAGAGATTCTCATTGATACTTCAAACTGGTTCTGAAATGATGGTGCTGGGGGGACACATTATGGTGCAAAAGGAGTGCACACAGGTGATGGAGGCACCGAGGAAGATGCTGTGCTTGCCATTGTATGTGCAGGCGGGTTACTGCAGAACTTCTGGGGAATTCCAGGGCTTGAGATTCTGCCTACATTTCTAAAAACGAGGACTAGTCTCATACAGAGAATGTGCTAGTTAAGGGTTTGTTCAACTTGTCACAGAGTCACCTTAGAAGATGGAACCGCTGTCAGACTGGTCCATGGGCATGTCTGTGGGGTCCATGTGGGGCATTTCCTTAGTTGCTAACTGGTATGGGAGGGCACAGTCTACTAAGAGCCACATTATACTTGGGCAGGTGGGCCTGGGCTATATAAGAAAGATAGCCGAGCAAGCCAGGGGAAACAAGCCAGAAACTAGTATTCCTCTTCTATGACCCCCGCTTCAGTTCCTGCCTCCAGGCTCCTGCCTTGAGTCCTTGTTCTAGCTACTCTCAACGATGGACTTTTATCTGTAATCTAAATAAGTGCTTCCCTCCATAAATAGCTTTAGATAGTGGTGTTTTATCCTTACAACAGAGAAGCAGCTGGAACAGAGGGGCATTTGCAGACAGTCATTCCTCAGGCTTCAGTGGGAATGGCAGCTGGGTCTGTTATTTAGGTGCTGAGGGCAGTGTGTAAATCAAGAGGTGGTGTATGACGACCCTAAAAAGAAAAATACAGAATGCTTTGTGACTTGTCGTAATGCCAAACCATTCAGGCACCACCATGTTGCTTTTTAAAGGAATCTTACTTTCATGATATGCAGTCTGCTTTTAAACATGGTAGCTCTGATGCCTCAGGTAGAAAAACAACTTTAAAGAAGAGAAACCGGGGTGAGAAGACTAGTCAGTTAGCTGTATTGATTAGGGTAAAGGGTAATTAGGATCCTGATGGCAGAAAGGTGAAGGGAAAGAGCCCCTGAGGCGTCTTTTATTTTATTTTATTTTATTTTATTTTATTTTATTTTATTTTATTTTGTAGTGCATTAGACTTCCCACAGACCGGTGAGCTCTGACCCCTGACAAATAGGGTTCTAGCCCTTCCAAGAGGGCCTGCCCTCCATTTCCCAAGCCTGATGCTGATTCCATACCTCCAAAATCTGGGGGAAGCCATGGCTAAAAGTAAATGTGTCTCCAACTGGGCAAGACAGACATGGTGATGATAATGTCAAGCCAACTTGTCATTAGTGTCTCTAAATCTGTGCACCCAGAACCCTTAGGTAAACAAATCTTCCACAAGGTTTGAAGTTGGAGAATCTCTGGAGGAACTCTTTAAGTTAGTGAGGTCTTTTCAATTATTTTTTTTGAAGCTTTTCGAGCAATCAAAAGCAAATAAAACACTCACTTCAGACACACAGGGAAGCGAGAAAATAGTTCCTAAAAGCCTTGAAAAAGAGTTGGTTGTGTAATCTAGATAGAGCAGGTAGCAGAACAGTGTGACCCTGTAATTATCAATCCCGTTGAGACAGAACAACTGTTATTTATTCATGTTTAATTTCCTTTTTTTTTGTTGGCCACCCTTATTTATCTTCTGGTGTCCAATAACCAGCTGCAAGAGCAGAAAATAAAAGAAAGAAACATTTTTTTTCTTGGTAACAATGCTTTCTTTCTTCATCACGGGTCTTTGTGAGCCAAATTACCATGGTGACCCTGGAGCTGGCGGTCACATGTTGCGACTTCTAAATTCAGAGCTGTCACACATAGAATGCCTGCTTTCCTTAAAGCTTTATTACTGGGCAGAAGTGTTGTGTTTGGCACTACATGGATGGTGCGCCTGATGCTGCTCAGCTCTTTAATTTGAGCTGTTTCCCACCATTCAGTAACTAATTGGCGCAATGCTTCAATTCTTCCGAGGGTGCCATTTTTGATGAAAACTTTCTAGCTGTAGGAAATGAGACAGCGTGGCCAGGATGAAAAGACAAGAATTAGGGAAAGCAGAGAAACTGAGAATGTTTGGAGACTTCCTAATATGTCATCAGCAGATTTTTAAATAAGGACATATTGCAGCAAATACTATGGAAGCAGTCGGATATGTAGATTCACAATAATATAGTTAGACACATAGATCTCTATGACTACATAGGTCTGCAGGTATACAGACCAATTAGAACTAAGAAATTAGTAGGTGAGAGCAATCACACAGAGATCAAATACATGGAGTAAGAAGAATAAAAGTTTCTGCATCCAATAACAATGTATAGTTGACCTGGAGGGAATGTCCCTCCCCTCTTTCCCTTTGACTCTCCTGCCTCTGCCTTCAGAATGCTACAAATTACAGGTGAGTGTGTGGCAAGAAAGGCCACTTTTAATGATTTTGTTTATTTGAGAGGAATTCTAACAGATCTTTTAAAAATACAATGTGGGTTTTGATCCCAGATGTGTCTATCTTCTTGTTCTTACTTGAGAACTTTTCCATCACTGCTAGATCAAACTGTGTGGATCCACTCTGTGCCTGTTATCCCTTTTATACATTTTTCTGTCTAATGAGTCACACTGATTCAATTTCCCAGTTTGATTAAAGGAGTCTCTTGCTTTAATGTTGCTACATACCATGCTCCTTAGCTCGTAAGGCAGGGTACAATGCTCTCATTGTGCACATATATGATGTTGATGTTAACCTTTCAGTACAGAGAAACCCTCTGTGTTCAAAGTCCAGGTGCAGTGTCAAAGTATGGGAGTCAATTGTTATGTTAGAAATACCTTGTAATTCATTCAGAGATCCCAGAGAATCAGCTTTTGCCTACTTCAGTATAAACAGGTAGATTGAATGGTCCTCAATTTGACACATTGCCATGCTAGCTTCTTTCTCTAGGGACAATGGATTTCTAGATCTATGTTTGGACTTTGGTGTGCATCTTGCTTTGCCCTAGAACCATGAGCTGAAGTTTGATGTCGCAGGCTGGTATTAGGAATTTCAGCGTCATTTAAAGCAAAGAAAAACGTCTTGCTTTTCATCCTTTGTCTTATAAATGGTGTATCTCAAATAGTATTTGTTTTTCCGGCCCAGGTCTTGAACATGGGCAGAAACAGAGTCGTAGCTGGTATCACACATGAATGAGAAAAGTAAATCTTTGCCATTGTAAACCTTGATTATTAAGGTCTTCATATGACAGAATAAGCAAATAACATCTAACCAGCACAGCAGGTTTAGAATGAGCTCATCGTGACACCTGGATTGTTAATATGCCACACAGCCTAGGCCAGTCAAGCGTTACATCTTTCCAGACATAGCTTGCTGAGTGGGGAATGGATATTGGGACCTATATCAGTTTGGTGAGATTTAGTTTTAAAACTCCTTTGCCAATGTTTAAAATAGGTGCCTGTTTTTATTCAAGTTGCTGTAAAGATAGAGCGTAAGTTCAGGTATTCTAGAGAACGTCGTCAGAGGACGCGCCTGAGATTACAGAAAATAAGGCAGAGTCAATGAGCAGAAGAAATTCCTGATAAGACTAGTACTCAAATGTCTGCCAGAAATCTAGTCTAGAGGATTTCAAAGCAGTCAAAAATCCTCTCCAATAATATAAGAAGTGTGTGTGTGTGCGCATGTTGTGTGTGTGTGTGTGTGTGTGAGTGATACAATTTGGTTAAAGGAGGAAACTGGAAAACTATAACAAGTAGGTGCAGAAATAATATATCTTTTATGTTAAATTAAGTTTACTTTTAATTAAGTCATGGTTTGAAAATATTAAATAAGTTGAACAGAAAGAAGAATTTGCCACCAATATCAGAGTCTTCTTCTCTTGGTTGATTCGATTATTGACATTTGTTTGCGTCTGGTATTTGAATCTAGTTTGCTATTGATGCTGTTTAAATTGAGTACAGAGACAATAATGTGCATCCTTATTTTTCATTGTATTAGACTTATGGTTTGATTTCTCTGGCTGAGAGAGGTGGAATTTGAATAGAAACATGTCATGTGCAAAGATAATCAAGGAAGTCATCTTTTATTTCCACAAAGATTCTGAGAATGGGATATGATCAAAATACACACTTACATATGGCCCTAACAGCCATATGAAATGCATACTAAATGCATGATGTATTCTTCAAATTGAAAACATTTTAAACAGAGTTGAAGCAAATGCTGTACATTGAATTGATGAATAATCTTAAGCTGATTCCATGCATGATTAGACAAGGTACATTATAAGTATGTGCATTTCCATCCCCTCTACACAACTTATTTGAAGTATCGTATATGGTGTGAGGATAAGAAGGCTAAAAGTTTAAGTAACTTTCTATCTGGCTGGCCTTAATTTCCTCTTCTGACTAGCTGATGCTTGCTGGAATATTCCAGTTTTATTTTCCGAGAATGCAGAGGCTCATGCCCATAAACATCTCAATTAACATAACAATTATAAGCTGCTTTAACAGGAATGTCAAGAATACTGAGGGAGGGGGTCTTCTAAATTTTAATAATCTAGTTAATTGCTTCAATTCTTTACTTTGCTGGTGAATCTAATCGTAATTAACCAATTAATTCACATCAGCCATTCACTTTTTCCCTTACCATGGAACTTAGAAACATAAAAGAAGAAGGAGAAAGCAGAGGATCTTGCTGAACATAAATGTCATTTCATTATAGAGCCTTATTAAATGCGCTTAAATGTTTTAATTTCTAGTCCTGTGTTGTTCATAATGAACTCTGCAGGGATTGAAAATGAATTTTTTATTCCGAGATTTTTTTTGTCTCTTTTGAATTGCAAAGAGCATTCCTCTTGAATTTCCAATAGATAAAATGAAACATATTTTAATAACATATCAAGCACCCTAGGAGACAACTGTCAAAAATCCCTGCTATCTTTAAATCACTTTAATTACATTTTGCTGAATATAAAATACTGTGTAAGAAACCATTTAGCTTTATTGATGCTGTAGTATTTTCCATGCAGTTACGTGATGTGCTATTCAGGTGAGGTGATTTGTTCAGTTTGGTCTGGGGTTCATAGTGGATGGAGACATAAAGTGAGAGGTGGATTTGAAAAGAAAGGTTCAACGCAGAGCATGAAACCTGAGGAAGTTCATGTGGCACTTTCATTATTCAAAGGCTAAGACGTCGTATAATATACTACCTAAATATGAAAATAGGAGAATGATATCGAATAATAAGACAACTAAAATTGATTTAATTCCTTCTAGGGCTTAATTTGTATTATGCACTTTTCATGTATCTTCTACATTATGTTCGTCATAGCTCATCCAGACAGGCACCGTTATTACAATCATTATATAGATCCAGAACCCGGAGGCTTCCTGACTGTAAGTCCCCATAGCGCGGAGAAAGTTAAATCACGGGTGACAGAAATGTACAATTTCACTAATTGCATCTCATCCTAGGCCTAATATATGATGTCACAGTATCGGATGTACAGGCTTTAAAGATTCAAGTCAGTAGAAATCATAAAAGCCGAATTTTTGCCGAGGTCATGTTCAGTTTTGACTTATTAGTGAAAGGCAGAAAGAGGTCTAGTTGCAATCTGAATCCAGTGGTAGCGGTTGTAGACTCCAGGGAGTTGTGAACTCCAGGAAGAAAGGATAGTTATCGGAGTGTGTGGGCAGCTGAAGGATCAGTTAGTTGGCTGAGTCATGTGTAAGACTCTTCTGGGATGGACTCGTGTCTAGGAGAGTGTGAAAGCCTGCAACAGAGGGGAGATCTTCTGTGACTGACAGTAAAGAACCACACACGGTCACTGAGGCTGACAGTCAGCCACCAATGCTGGCATAGGTCCCATTTCCCTTTACGACCCAAGTCCACATTGCCACCATATGTAAGAAATATTCGTCACTTCCAGTCTTTCAAATCCAGTTGCTCGTTTTGCCCCAATGAGACCCTCCTTCTTTAACCTCACACTCTCCCGTGTCCTTTCAGATGACCACAGGCACATTTCCCAGATAATAGCTCCAGTGCCATTCATAAAGTCATAGGTGGTGTTCTCCAGCAAACAGTCCAAACGCTTTCCTGCTGACATGGTCAGATAATGTTTGTGCATTCTTTGACTAACATGGCATATCATAGTAACTGAGATTTAGATGTCAAATCAAACACCTCGTTTTTCTGGGACAAGTCTCACATTGCCCAGTGAAAGGATTGTGCTTGTATGTTGTTGACATTAGATTGTATTTGAGGATCTTGGGTATTTATGATCATAAGAAATATTGACTTTTGTTTCTTTTTGTGTGTACATGTGTGCATGCATATACTCGCATGTCTCTCCTTGTGTGTATGTGTGTGTACATGCATACAGGAATATACGTACATGTCTCTTTGTGTGTACATGTGTGTGTACGTGGAGGTCAGAGGACAGCATCGAATGTCATCCTCAGGAATATAATCCATCTCTTTTGTGGATGGGATCTGCCTGGTTGGTAAGCCCCAAGGTACGTCCCTCTTGGCTCTGCTTCCCCAGTGCTCACATTGCAAGCGTGCTTCACCATGCTTACGTTCTTTTAGCGAATTGAACTCAAGTTCTCATGAAAATTAAGTGCCCTTTAGCAAGTAATCTATCTATCCTTGATTTTTTTCTTTAGACCTCTCTGCCTTAGTCAAATACAGTATCAGTTTCTCGGCACAATCTGGAAATATCCATTTCTTAACCTTCTGAAAGGTTTTGAGAAAGGTTGGTATTACTTCTTCAAATATTTGACTGTGTTTGTGCTTTTCTTTGTGGGACTATTTTAAATGAATAATTCAAATTTTCTCTACCAAATTTTCTCTTTCATCATGAGACAGCTTTAGAGATTTCGGTATTCATAAGGATTTGCTCATTCCATCTCAGCAGTCTAGGCTGTTGACATACATACAGCTGTGCAGAATATTTTCTTAACTTATGCACACAACATTTCTACTAATTTATGAATATTTTCTGTTATATTTGTATTAATTTATAGCCATATAAATTATATATATTTATATTAATTTCTGCTATATTTATATTAATATCAGTCCCCTCTCATTTTCTTGATTGGGTTAGGTAAGATTATGCTGGTTATCCTTTTGGAAAACATTTTTCTTTTTTTTCAGTGTTTCCCTTATTTCAGTTTTTTGAATTCCAGTTCTCTCCTGTTTGCTTTGGGTTTAGTTTGCTTTTGTTGCTACTATTTACCAAGGGATTGGTTGCATTTCTTCTTTTGTTATAGGTCTCTATAAAGCAGTGGTTCTCCATCTGTGGGTCCCCAGCCCTCTGGGGGTCACATATCAGATATCCTGTCTATCAGATATTTATATTGCAATCATAACAGAAGTAAAGTTACAGTTAGGAAGTAGCAATAAAATAATTTTTTGGCTGGGTCACCACAATCTGAGGAGCTGTATTAAAGGGCTGCAGCATTAGGAAGGTTGAAGACAACTGGTATAAATAATCCATTTTACCCTGTGTCAGTTTCCATTGATGACACTTCTGAGGATTTCTGGGTAATTCTGACATAGCTAGCTGTGGATCTTCTTGTGTTCATCAATTTGGAGTTGGTTGAGCTGCTGTTCTCTGTGTATTAGTACTTCTCAACTGGTGTTGAATTATTTTCTACTTCAGAAAAATCAATTTATTGATATGCAAACTATCAATTATTCTTAAATTATTTTTAATGATTGTGAAAAAAGAATATCAGGAAATAATCATTTTTTAATTGTAGTGCTATCACCAGAACAAGAACCCTAGTAGAAAACAAGTACCATAGTTTTTGAGCATTCTTTTCAGAACCATGGACAGGTCACTGGCAGTCACCAGACTTTGGGAAAAAGCGTGAGAATGATAAACTGAAGACTGCTAAATTTTTAATGTACCGTTTTTCTTTCAGATCCTTGCCTGCCCCCTTGTTTGTCTGCTTCTCCTGGAACTTGCATTATCTGTGTGCTAGTGAGCTAGTTTTTCCCATGTGTCTGAAGCTCTGTTCATTGTTTTCTTCTTTTCTCCATCTCTGCCCTTTCAGTTGCTTCTTCCTGGCCTGTCGTCAAGTTTTCTGGTTATTCTTTCATCTAAAATCTGCTGCCGAGCATCCCTATTTAAAATGCTCAGTTATTGAATTTTCAGCTGCAGAATTTATATTTTAAAAAGATTTTTTAACTTTTCATTCACCGAGTTACTGTAATAGCTTCCTTATTTAACATGTCTTCATTTAGTTCCTTGAGCATATTTAACAGTTTCTTTGAAGTCATTGCTAGCCTCAGCATCTGAGAACATGCATCGTTTCTATTGATTTGCTTCTAAATATGGCCATGCCTTCTCATTTCTTTGCATGTCTCATGATCTGCTGAATGCCCAATGTTTTACTTACTGCAATAACTCTGGATTCTGAGTGTTTTTCTATTGAGAGTGGTTGCTGTTTGTTTTGCCAGAACTGAATCGTTGAAACCCATATTCCTTGCAATATATGGCCACTGAAGTTTCTTCTCAGCTCTTTTTCCTGCTTTATATTTTCAGCCGTGGATTTCTAAGGTTGTTTCTATTTTTGGTAGTTTAGTGATCAGCTACATATTGGTCAGAGTGTGTTTAAATACCTCAAGCCAGCAGAATTTGTATCAACTGATGTTGAATATTTGGATTGGCTGAGAGTTGTAGTACACTTCAGACTTACTTTCCTTTCTGCTGTCATGATAAAACACTGACCAAAATCAACTCAAAAAAGGAAAATGTTCATTTCATATTTACCTCCCAGTCACAATCCATTATCGAGGGACAGGACATCGAAACAGAGACATTGGAGAGCGACTGCTTGCTGGCTAACTCATAGCTATACTCATGCTTAGCTAGTGTTTTTATACAGCTTAGAACCACCTGCTGAGGGATGGTGCTACCCTCAGTGGGCTGATCTCTTCTTCATCAATTATCAACCAATGCAATCCTCCACAGATGTGCCCACAGGGCAATCTGATCTAAATTCCTCAATTGAGGATTTTCTGCTCAGATGACTCTAGGTTGTGTCAAGGTGACAATTAAGGCCAATCAGATCAAGGACACTCTTAAATTTGATCTTTTACTTTCTGGTGTAATTTTTTGCCACTCAAGTTCTAATAGCCAGAACTAGGATGCATGGGTTGAATTCACTCCTGTCTGTGCTGTGTATGCACAAAGCCTATATTCTGTCTAGTTTATCTTTTGACCTCAACAAACCTCTTAGGTTGCTTGTCTTGCAGATTTAAATTCTTGGCTAGGTCCACCACTTATTCCATACAGGACTCTGATCGCCACTATTTCCTATTTCCGTATGTTTGCTTGCCACCATGATTGTTGTTTCTTTAAGCAGACATTTAGATCAAGTGACTCTTCTCTAGCAGCACAGGCAAAGCTATGGTTTTCATGGACATGGGTAAACCAGTGCTCCAAAGAGATGGATTGTGCATTTATGTAGGGATGTGTGTGGGGAGGTGAGCGGGTGGGAGGTGTGGGGTGAGATGATCAGCCCGTTCCACATTGCGTGAACGCCATGTTGTGAGCTCTTTGGTCAAGTTTTTAGCATATCAGAATGGTTCTTTTCAACTGCCCTGTTCAGCTTTATAGCTGTTTTGGGGACCAAAATCTGTCAGTACCCCTACTCTGTCAAACTGGGCATTTCATCTGATGAGTAAATAACGGAGGGGTTTCGTCTTGAGTAAAGGGAGCAGTCTGTACCCCAACGCCAGTCATTACTGACGGAGCACTCAAGGGTAATGAAGTTTATAACCTCGCAGGCCTCCAGATGCCGTAGCTCCCATCAGCACAGGTGTGATCCTGAGTTAATAGCAGCCAGCAACAGAAGCAGTGGGAGGGAAGTGCGGCAAGCAGTGAGGAAAGATGTGGGACTCCCCTCTGTATGCTGTGAATACCATCGGTGACTAAAGAAACTGCTTTGAGCCTATAGCAGAGCAGGGCTGAACAGGGGTAGGCAGGGAAAACTAAACTGAATGCTGGGAGGAAGAAGGCAGAGTGAGGAGAAGCCAAGTAGCCTCACCAGAAATAGATGCCAGAACTTTACCCAGTAAGTCACAGCCTCGTGGTGATGCACAGATTAATGGAGATGAGTTAATTTAAGATATGAGTTAGTCAGAAATATGCTTAGGATTTTGGCTAAACAGTATTGCAAATAATATGGTTTCTGAGAGATTATTTCAGGAGTCTGTGTGGCCAGGAAATGAACAAGCAGCTTCCAACAACAGAGGAAGCTCTGTTAAGCACAGTGATGATCATTACAAAGTGTAACATAACTCCCTTGCCTCGGTTCTTGCAATCAAAGAGTCTGTAAAATGTTACTTCATTTGTTTCTCTCCCACATGCTTCATAGAAGGCCTGATCCTCTCTGAGGAGTGGATGGGGGAGGGAAGTGGGTGAAGGAAATGGGAGGAGGGGAGGGAGGGGGAACTGTGGTTGGTATGTGCAATGGATAAAAAAATTTAAAAAAGGCTAAGTACCAAATTATAGAATCATTCACATGAGAAAAGTTACCCTTTTGAAAATCACTTTATTGTAATGATTTCAAAAACAAACCATCACACAGCTAGATTAAGGTAGCCACAGAAACGTTTGCCCAGTACCATGCTTTATGTACCTCAGTGAACTTCTGTCCAGTAAGAATGGCTACCATGAAACCATAGAGCTCCACTTTGTGTTTTGATACTAAAAAGGTAAAATAATTTTTTGTTATTGTTACATTTATTTTGGAGATTACAAGAGCAAAATGCCAGAGTATTCAGAGACTAAAATCCTCCTAAGGTGAGAAAATAGTGTAAGAATCATTATAAAAATCTCAAACAGCTAAAGATAGAGGACAGGATAATGTTTTCCTTCTTTCATCTGTCTGCCTATGTATCAATGTATCTATCTTTCTATCTATCATCTATCTATCATCTATCTATCTATCATCCATCTACCTATCTATCTATCTATCTATCTATCTATCTATCTATCCATCTTTCTATATACCTATCATCTTCTATATATTCCTCATTTCCTTACTTCCTTCTTTTCTTTGTATCTTCTTTTCTCTTCCCTTCTTCTTAAAAATATGACTTTTAAATCAAGATCATCTTTTCTCCCAAGATACGTGCTGAGCAGACATCTGTGAACATTGCGTGTGAGTGTAATTATTTTGGGTAAAGCTAGCCGGGTGGCGGGACACAGCCCGCCGTTCCTTCAACAGGCACCTATTTGAACTAGCAAGATCAGGGTAGAGTATTTTTTTTTGTCAGTTCCTAGTTATATGGATTTTAGCAAACTCAGTATCTGAAAATATATGAGTAAATGTTGTTGAAAAAGAGAACATAGGAAGTAAAAAATGATAAGCAATATGCTTCAAATTTACCTAGAACTCTATAAAGGTTTCTGGCCACTACTAGGTCTATGTCAGAGTCAGACTTCCACTCTGGTCTATCATAACCAGTGCAAACAGATTCTAATTATATTAGCCTTTGGCATTTAGTGAGGAAGAGACCTGGTCAGTCGTCCTCATCAACTTAGACCATGAAACCCAATATGGACAAGTTAAAGAGAACCACCATATATGGGCTGATTGTGCATACTTCAACATTGCCAGGGAATAAATTTCATTTTTTTTTTCAATTTTAGCATTTAGTACAGTGGGTTCTTCTTCCTAGGTGTGGTTAGGTAGTTCAGATATGCCTGATGTTTGCTTGTTAAAAGGCCTTGTTGCACAGAGGTCACAGTTATCAAAGCCTGTTAGCTTTTTCCAAAGCTTGGCAACATGGGGTCCCATTCCTCCACAGCAAGACTTCTTGCTCTCTACCTGCTTTTATCTGGAGAATGTCTGTGGGCCCAGAGGACTGCATTATCTGAAAGCTGTCTCTAAGCCTGGATGCCTGATTTATCTCTAGGGTGACCCTTGGCACAGTTTCCAGCTAGAAGCCTCCCTTGCTGCATGTATGGTAACTAAGACTTGTACTATGAGTTCTGCTGTAGAACTCTTCTGCCACATATGAAGCCTTATGAAAAGTCAGTGCTACTTAATGCAAATTAGGGTTTGTCCCCAGGCTCCCCAATGCTACATATTTTTTATACCCTGGAATAAAGCTGAGCTGATTCACCAAAGTCATCTTTTAGAGGGCTTTCACTATTGTATCCACAGCTGACCGAACCCTGTTCCCCAGTTCTGCTCCCTTCACCCTCATAGACAAACTCACTGATGACCCAAAGGATGAAGCAGAACCACATTTGCTCAGCTTTCTTAGGGAAGAAAGAGCTGGGAACAGGACTAGTGACTGGTCCCCTTACATTATCATTTTTGTGTTTTTATTTTTTTTTATGTGTATAGATGTCTTACTTGCATCTGGGGAGGTCAGATGATGGGTGGTATTGAACCTCCTGGAATGGGGTTGCAGGGGGTTGTGAATTGAACCCAGGTCCTACGTGCAAGCACTAAGTGCTATTAGCCACTGAGCCATCACTCCACACCCCCTTTTATTATTTTATTCTTCAACTTATGCAAAAAATATCCTGCCTAATTAGGGTTCAAGAGGTGTCTTGGTGGTTAAAAGCACCTTTTGTAGAAGATCTGTGTTCAGTTCCTAACCCCATTTTGTGTGGTTCACAAACACCTGTAGCTCAGGTCCAGGGATTCAAATGATCTCTTTTGGCCTCTATAGGCACCAGAGTATATACATGGCACACATACCTAGAACAAAAGTAAATCATTTTAAAATGTCAAACCAAATAATAATACAATAAATAGATTCTGGATAGGAGTTAAGACTTGCCTGGCAGAGCCTCTGATAACCCAGGGACATAACGGCACACCTTGCAAATGCTGGAAGTAAGCCATTCGGTGACCACAAATAGGCATAAAATCTAATATGATGAAGGTTCTATGTATGCCCGAAAACACCGGGCACTGTTGTTTTTGGCTGATTGACCTGATGGTGTGTCTGTTACCGGTTTCATTTTAGACCCACCGTTTTGTTCTGCCTAGTGAGGAAACCTCAGGAAGGGCAAAAGCAACTGCCTTCAGTGTGAGCCAGCTCTGCCTGGAAGGCGCAAATGGCGCACAGGTGCAAGTTCTTACTCTAGGCTTGGGCAGTAATGTTGGTGACTGTTTTTCCACATTGCCTGGCGTGGACTGTTCCATTGTGTCTTTCCAGTTGTTTATGTGTTTCTACCTTTTGGCTTGAAAACGGGTCCGCCGTCCTTCTTTGTAACTCATCCAGAAAGCCTCATTAGCTGAGCACTCCCTGAGAGAAGAGCAGCAAGAATGATTTCATGAATCATGTGAAGCTGGGTTAGCTATCCACCCATGCTCCAGCTTTGGGGATCTAGGCATTGCAAGATGTCCCCTAGCATGTGTTTGGTCTTCACATATTGTCTGAATTTCATACCTTTCCGTTCTGTTCCTTGCTCATTTCTGGCGAAAGAGGACTGTAATATATTTATCCTACCCCTGTCAGTTTGAATAAAGAATTTAAGAGTCATCTGGGAAATGTATATATAAACTTGTAATTCACTTGAAAGCTCTCGCTCTTCTCCCATTAAAATTCCTTCCCCAAATATCCGCTCAATTTATTCTTCAATATCCACAGCTCCTTCCTCACTCTGATACGGAGACCACTGGTACTGGCAGAACACGACAAACAAGTGACAGCCTCCCACCCTTTTCCCCATCACTTACCCAGTTAAGCATCTATTTCCATATCTTACATTTTAGAATGTAATTAAACCAACATGTTGACCTGGGAGTTTTAAATTTTGTAGGATAAAAGCTTCAAGTGGGTCCAGATTTGTGCAAATTAAAAAAAAAATCAGGTGCACATGAATAACACAAACTCCTGAAAGAAGCCTTGTGAGTGGGATGAAGTTGCTAATTCAAGCCATTTTGGACTGGGTGTCTGTTTACAATAACTTGGATTTGTCTCCTGTTAAAATGTTACATGGATAAGAGAATATAACTATAACAGCTGGGACAGGATGTCGGTAGCTAAGAAACTCGGATATGGTGGATTCGTGTATCAGAGACATCCCCTCTACTGTCTTTCATTTGGAATAATCTAATTTTTTTCTCTGTTTAGATCTGTAGCCCATTTTTGATTGAATTAAGTGGTAATTTGATGTCTAGTTTTTTGAGTTCTTTATATATTTTGGAGATCAGTCCTCCCATGAGAGGGAGGATTGATAATATGAGCAAAGGAATCAAGACCATGATGGTGATAACCACAGAGACAGCTGACCTGAGCTAGTGAGAGCTCACTGACCCTGGACTGACAGCAGGTGAACCTACATAGGACAAAATTAGGCTTACTGAATGTGGGGGAATAGTTGTGAGGCTTGGTTAGTCTGTGGGGGTCACTGACAGTGGGGCCAGGATTTATCCCTAGTGCTTGAACTGGAATCTAGGAGCACATTCTTTTTGTAGGGTACCTTGCTTAGCTGAGATATAGGGGAGAAGGCCTTGGTTTTGTTTCAAAGTGAAGTGTCAGACTTTGTTGACTCCCCATGGGAAACCTTACCCTTTCTGGGGAGTAGATGGGGAGGTGGGGGAGAAGGTGGAGGAAGCAGGAAGAGGAGAGGGAGTGGGAATGGGGATAGCTATGTAAAATGAGAAAAGATTGCATTAAAAATTCTTATTAGAAAAAAGAGAGAGGAAAAAAAGAAAAACCAAACCAAACAACAACAACAACAGCCAAAAGAAGCTAAGTTTCCCACTCCAAGGAGTTCACAACTTACTAAGAGGTGAATTTGTGGATTTACAGAGAATATGGTGAAGGCTGATGTTCATATCACTTGCACAAAGCCCTTTTAAATAAATATTCAAATTGTTAGATCATGTTCCAAGATGACCAGGACTATACAGAGAAACCCTATCTAGAAAAAAAATTGTGATTGAAAAAACGACATTTTCTTCTTTAAATTGGCAAAACAAGAGCTTTAAAAACTGTAGGATTCGGAAACTAAGGGGATTTCTTTTCAGATACGAATAGCAGTCATGAAAAGGGGTGTATTTATGAATTTCAAAATCTGCAGCATTTTGGGTCTGAGGTTCTAGGTCTTCTCCAGGATGATTCTACCTCTGGCCTCTCTGCTTTTGGGTTATATGAGCAAACCCCCTTTTCCAAAGCTAGTTGGAGCTAGAGAGTACCTGCTAGTTACTAGCATTCAAAGATTACTTTTAAGGATGTGAAAATCAGGTCCCATAAAGCTTAAGGAGCTTGCCCAGGGTCATAGAGCTAGTAAAAATGTTGGATGCTGATTAAAACCAATATCCTTCTATTCGCCACGCAAACCTTTATCAGGTGTGTATGTGGACTCATTATTTCCATTCTAAAGAATGTCACAGGCAATCAGCATACCTCAACCGCTTAGTCACTACTGTATCACATGGTAGGTACTTGTTTAATGTGTGCTCGATTGTTGAATACCTATAGAAACAATCCAAGTTTATTGTCTTTTTGCTTCCCAGAATAAATAAATAAAGGCAACATGACACTCATGGTGCAGCAGACATTTCTTCCTGTTTGCTCCCCACGTACAGTGTACTAGTACAGATAGAAATGTTTTGTTGCTCATGCTTTGGCTTTTCTGCCTTTTGATCTTTTCACCATTTTTTTCCTTCTCTTGAAAAATCTTTCCCAAATTAGAGATTTTATAAATCTGCTCAGCACTGTAAAATATACAGGTTTCTTTAATACTGACACAGGTATCTTTGAAACTTCCTCCAGGGTGAAATCGGCTTCAGAAATTTGCATTTAACAGGCAAACATAATATTGTTGAAGGATTAGAAATTCATGGACATTTGGATGCTGGGGATTCTTTATAATCCACATATCTATACTTCTAACTGTAACTTTTATGACCATATAGCACATACTACCCAGGACGGATAAAGCCAGCATTTTTCCTTATTAACTACGTTGAGGGCGTTGTAACAATTGCTCCACAAAAGCTTCTTGTAACTTGAGATTCACGCAGGAAGTTTCAGGCCACATAGCATACTTTCTGTGTTAGGGTAGGAATTTGGCTCCCCTTGAAGTAAATCTCCCAAAGTTGATTGGTCTCAGAAGTATTCGTTCTGCCCAGCAATCAAAAAGTGTTCTGTTTTAAAAATGAAAAATTGCAAGTGCCTGCTTTATAGCCCGTTTAATTGTACTTGAAGATTTTTCTGCCCCCAAAACATCCCCTGGATGGCCACAGTAGTGCCTCCCTGCACACTTTGAGCAGAGTTTTATCATGGGTAGCAGCGACCTTTCAACATAATTGCATGTGGTCCAAATTAATTGTCCCGCTCTATTGTGCACTGGGTAACAGGCATTCTAAGATGCGATTAATTATGCAGACACCTAATAGCAAGGAGAATCTTAGAGTAGGCTCTTTTGGATGCCTGGACTTTAGAAAATAAGGTATAAAATGACATTTAATTAACTAATAAACCAACTGACAAGACTGTCTCCACAGGAGACTTCTAGTCAACACAATTCAGAAAATTAGAAGATTTTCTTAACTGAAAAATAATAAGATGAGGCTTACATGTCACACTAAATATTGTCATAAATCAACATCTTATCATAGTAAGAGACATTTAATAGATGGACCAATTTAGAAAAGAATGCCTAAAAATGTTGTTTAACAATTCCCACGGCTTATTTAAAACATGGTTTATGTTATCTATGATTAACACTTGATACTTTTAAAGAATATTTTTGTGACTGTCATTATGAAATTATACAAAACCACCTAATATGTTTGTAATCTAAACTTAAAGCCAACTTGTTGTATAATTAAGCAATTTAAGGATCTTCATAAAAGTGTAACTACATTTATCAACTTTCCATTGCTGGAACAAAATACATGGGGCTAATATGTAAAGAACAGAAGTATTTGTAGCTTGTGGCTGTTGGAGCCTCAGAGCATGACCTCACTCTAGTGAGCTTGGGAAGGTGGAAGGTATCATGCTGGTAGGAGCATGGAAAGGAGAGAAATGTCATCTAAGGAGGGAAGATAGCAGAGATAAATCACAGGGGGACCCATCTTGTTCTTCTATACCAGAGAAGTAACAGGAACCCCCAAGTACCCATACTAATCACTACCCTGACCAGCAGTTCAGGCACTAGGTAGGGATCTACAGTGGGGACTAAGCTCTTAGGACACGAATCCTTGACGGGAGGGGGAGGGGGGAGGAAGACTTCTGACGCCAGTAACAAACTAGAGAGTCTCAGGCTGTTCACATTTTTTCTTGAAGTGACTCAGAGTCTGTCTCCACTTGCTTGCTAGACTTGGCTGCTATGGAAATGAATAGAAAGTTGGCAGGCACATAGCAAGCAACCCTCCCTCATGGTTCCTACCCAGGCCTAGCCAGCTTAAATATTTTCATCTTGATTAATCTCTGGGTATATTTATTCCCAACTCCAGGCCATGCTTTTCTTCCCAGATCATATAGTTGAGTAAACTCTCGGCAAATTCTTTCTTTAGGAGATGTTTGTAAAATTTTTAAAAAGGTGCTTGAAGGCTTGCCTGCCCAGTGTTTCTGAAGGCTATGGAGACAGTTTCCTGAGGAGCCTAACTTTCAAGCCCATTTTGTTCCATGTTGCATCCTGTTCAAATGGTACAAAGAACTCTCTTTTCCCTTTAGGCAAAACCAATTATCAAATGCTTGTGGCCTAGTTTTGCCTCTTACCCCAGTATTTAAAAATCCTCCTTTCTTCCCTCTGTTTGGTAAAATTAAGCTTCGGTCTTTCTGCCCTATTGCAATAACCATGAGTTAAGTCTTATTGCCCGTTTGACTTTCAACCTGCACAAGAGTCAACAGCATATAATTGAAGAACTTGCTAAAAGACTCTAGAATCTGCAGCTTTGAGAGGATAAAGTAAGTTGGGAAACACATTTCGAGGTCAAGGCATAGGCAAGATATTTCCTGATGGTGCTCCAGTCTCTCAGAAAATAATGGTGACGGTTGACAAATGGAACCTTGTGGAATTTCTGTGAGGTAAAGGAAATAGTTAACTGAATGAAGAGACAGCCTACAGAATGAGAAAGAAATCTTTGCTATCTATCGGACAGTGAATTAACATCTAGTAGAATATACAAAGAACCCCAGAGAACCCTAAACAACAAGAAATCAACTACTATAATCTAGAGCCATTTTCACCTTGATAGTGTCTGTGGCCAGTTTATTGCTATGCTACACATGATCATCTTGATTAAATTGTAATTACTCATAGTAACCCAGTAGCTCTCTGCTTTACATACAACCTAACATGATGAAGACTCTGATTTCAGATATTTTGTTGTGTTTTGACCAGTTGGTATGGTGAGGTAGGTTAGGAAGACAGGGGCCACTGAGGGACATGGGAAGAAAAAGGAGCTTCCCACTCCAGAGTCTGGCTGAAACCCCTCGCCAGCTGAGAGTCAAGAATCCAGCATAATTAATAACACTTACTGTTATTTGCCTACAGAGACAAGGTGCTTTCGTAAGAAAATATTTCAAATAAGAATGTTAAAATGGTGATGGACCATGCTTAACTCCTAAGCATATTTGGCCTTTTCCCATTCCCAGCTGCAAATCTGTACTTTTCAGGACTCTCATAGGAAACCCCACTTACAGTAAAAGATGCGTCTAAACTCCCTTGCAGAGCCCTTGTGACCCACGGGTTTAAGGTATCAGATTGTAATCCTGTCCAGGGCATCTCGGGAGCTACCCTATAATCTTCATAGAAAAAGAAGGAAAAACAAACTTGTGAGAATCCCTCTGAGCTGTAACTTGAGAGCCACCAAAATTAGCTGCTTATAAGACACATACCTTTGCGGTCTTCCCTTCAAGGAGGCCACACCCACACTGTCTAGTTCTTCAGAGTGGCTCATTCCTCTTTCTGCTAATGCCCGTGCTTACATTCTTGTCAAAATCTCTTCTTAGTAACTCCAGCTCTGACTCACCCTGACTTTTCCTGAAGTTCTTTTTTTTTGTTTCTTTTCTCTTACTGAAAATAGATTTTTTTTCATATAATACATTCTGATTAGAGTTTTCCCTCTACCAACTCTTTCTAGTTCCTCAATACCTCCACTCCCCTCCAGACCCACATCCTTTTGGCCTCTCTTCTTGGAAAACAAATAGGCATCTAAGGAAAAATAAAATAAAATAAAACAAAACAAATGGAAATGTGACTAAACACTAAACAAAGGAAAAGAGCCAAAGAAAAAGCTCCCAAAACACACACACACACACACACACACACACACACACACACACACACATTCACACACAGGAATCTCATAAAAAACTGAAAGCCTTAATATATATATTACAAAGGACCTGTAAAATTAAAAAAAAAAACCTGCCACACACAAAACAAAGACCCTCCACATATGTCATTGAATCATTTTTGTGTTGGCCGTCTACTCCTGGGCATGGTGCCTACCTTTAAGGGTGATTTGTTTCCCCAGTGAGACTCCCTTGGAGAAAACTAATTTTTCATTTGCAAGTGGTTATCAACGGGAGATTGCTTCTGGGTTAAGGATGGAGGCATGTGTCTACTTTTCCTCTCAGCTATAGGAGCCTATCTGACGCAGACCTCTGTAGACCCTGTGCTTGCTGTCGTAGTCTCTGGGAATTCATATGTGCATCAGTCCTGTTATGTTTAGATGGCCTTGCTTCTTTGGTGTCTTCCATTCTGTCTTGGTTTTATACACTTCCTGCCTCCTCCTCAGAAGAGAATTCCCTTAGCCTTAAGGGGAAGGCTTTGGTGGAGACATTCCATTTAGCTCTAAATGTCTATTTAGGGCTAAGTTCCATTTAGGGCTCTGAGCGTTCCAAGGTCTCTCACTCTCTGCATACTGTCTGGATGTGGGTCTCTGTATTTGTCCCCTTCTGCTGCAGGAAGAAGGTTCTCTGGTGATGGTTGAGCAAGGCATTCATCTGTGAGTATAGCAGAATGCCATTAGGAGTCATTTTATGGCTGTGCCCTTTAAGCAGAACAGTAGTGTTTGGTTTTCCTCTAAGTACCTTGGCTATCTATGTACAGGTTTTTGTCTCCCCAAGCAGTGTTGGGCAGGGGTTCTAGCTCATGAAGTGGGCCGTAAATCAAATCAGATCTTGACTGGTTACTGCTACAGACTTTGTGTCACTATGGCGCCAGTGTATCTTGCAGGCAGGTCACCACTGTAGAGACAAGTGTTGGCAACTGGACTGGTGTTTAACTTTCTCATCTTTGGTAGTGTCAGAGTCCCTTCCAGTACCATGAACAAGAGTCCATAGTGGTAAAGTCTCTATGTAGGCACCAGCTTGACTTCTCCAAGTTCAGTGAGTTGTATAGGTGTTGTTTTCAAAAATAGGGTTATACTGTCAGTTTGTAGAGAATAACCAGTAACCTTGGGTCTGAGTTATTTGGGGGTTCCCATGGAACCCTTTTGGCCAATAATTTGACTATATGTAACCCATTCCTGGTACTGGAAGCTTCATTTAGATAGATATTCAGTTGAAACTGTCTTCCTCGTTATTTAATGATTTCATGTTTTAGGGAACATTTATTATATTAGGTTTCCATATGACCCCTTTGAATGTCTTTCCGACGGTGAAATCAAGATTTCCAGGTTTCCTTTCCTGAAGTCTCTTAAAAGAACTCAGACTGCTGCAGGTGGCAGTGTGGAGCTGTGTTTCTGGACCCCGGCATGACACTGCCACATGGCCCAAGTTTGCTAGTTATAGTCAAAGAGCAAACCTTTGTGACACTCCAGGAATGTCCCACATGAGTCCTGTTCTGATATACCCACTTTTTTACTTTTGGCTCCATCAACATCCCAATCAAAAAAGCAATTCCTCTGCTTCAGAAGATCTGGCAGTTTATTATACTCAATGTCAATTTGGTGACTGTGTGTAAAGAAAGGCAAGTTTGACTTTGAGCCTGAGAATAGGAGGTATAGACCCATATTTGGATTCTATCTGCCTCAGGACTACCTAATTGGCGTATGTCGATGCAAAACACACCCTTCATCTCAAAGGGAATAGAAAGGAATCTATTCTGAGCCACTTATATGAGTGACTATGGCCCATGAACACGGATCCAAGTTACTTCAATTGACATGTCCCAACACATTGGTTTCGTGAACTTTTGATAGTTACAGAACAAAAGGAAATCAAAAATTAAGGCACTTACCACATACATTGGTGAGGACTGCAGGTAGTCAGGCTGCAGCCAAGTGGGGTTTATATAGGCTTTAGATGTTATTTGGTGACAATCTCAGCTATTGGGATGGTGGAAGCACCTGCCCTGCTAAGTCACTGCATTCCAAAAGCTCTATCTAGTAGTTGAAAGGCTGTAGGGTCAGGAAGAAATAGAATAATTATTAGTGGAACTACAGACAACCTTAGATAATTAGGCTTTGGATTTGCAACATTGCAGCTTTTTATGGCTGCAAACTTCTGTCAGCTGTCTAGAGTATTCTTCACCGTAGGCCTTTATTTTATACCTACCAATCAGCTTCCATTTCATACACGAGGAATTTAAATTTATAAAGTTTAGGTAGACTGGTTGTCTTGTTTAGTTTTGCGTGAGTGGGATGAAACGATGTGGATAAAATGTGCCACATCTGGTGAGTACCCACAAATGTCGAATATGGTGACCTGCAGCAGTGACAGTGTGTGTGACAGTGTGTGCTCCTCTGCAGTGTCCGACGGGGAACACAGGGGACACTCCAGGTGGCTCGGTATCCGTGGGCGTGTCTGTCTAACTCGTTGATTATTGGGGAAGTGGTAGCTTCACAGCTGTCCCTCCTGTGCGCTGACAGCTCGTGGTAAGGAGGAAAATACGCGGTTAGAACAGTGGAGAGGAGCCAATGATGTGCAGCCAGCTCTGGAGGAAATAGGAAGCAGAAAGAAGCTCATCAGCTTCCTGGTTTGCTATTCACAGGTTAGCAGGCTGCTTGTTAGCATATTCTATTCATCCGATTCCTAGGGCTTGTTCACAGGAAGAAACAGTCCTTTCAAACAGAAAAGCAATAGGGTTTTGTTTGCTTGTTCAGTGAGTGAGAAGTAATGTTTGCTTTATTTCAAAGTGAAAAACATCCTCTGTGTTAACTTCAATGATGAATTTCTGGCTATATTTGGAATTTAAAAAAAAACTAAATTTAGCTTAATTTTAATAATTAACTAATGACTATATAGTAATTTAAAAGCTCTAGCACTTGCCAGTGTCTAACACTGCTAGATTTTTTTATGGCACTTCTTTATTGGTTGGTTAATTAAGTCTTTTCACACAACAAATTATATGTATATTATGGTATTTTAAGAAATGGATACAATTCACATCATTTCCCCCATGTAATTGTAACTATCTCAATTTGTTTGGTTTAAGGACTATATAATTTTTTCTTAGGACAAAGAACAAAATAAGAGAACAGAAAAACTGGACATTTTCGGTATTAGTTGAGGCTTTCTGAGAATTCTGTCATGCTAGCACTATATGTACATATTTAGGTGATTAAGTTTGTTTAGTAATTGCTTGGTTGTAAGATAATCATGCAACACCTTAGAGAACAAAAGATGGAAATTGCTCCTTTCTTCCATCCGGAATTGCCTTTTGTAATTCACAGAGACAGAAGTGTCCACATTAGCTCTCATTGTATTGAAAAACAATAATGTCAGGACAGATTGAACTTGGAGTCTCAACTTCCTATCTTCTGGAGAGTTGCTCAAATGTACATCTTAAAACTTTAATTCTGGTGTTGAAGTCATGTGCCTCTTTCCTGGGACGTTTGATCGAACTGAGTTGCTATGAAAGCACACACTTACTCAAAGGTCAGTTATAATATAGGCAGTCTGAATTGGTGTGAGCTGTATTCTATGTGTTTTTGGAAATGGTTCTTTAGCTAAGTGAGAGTCTCTTAAGGACAGGAAAAAAACATCAAGCAGTAATCTTAGTCTCCCCAGTAGAGGCCCTCATATGCATTTATTTCTTCAGCTAGGGCAGCCACAGGCAGAGCCTTCAGTACATTTCAGAAGGGTAAGGAGAGCAGGAGGAAGCACACTCTGAAATACAATGAGAGGGACGCAGAAATCACACTCATAAAAATAATGAAAGCAGAAAGGGAAAGCATATAATTCCAACTTCAGTTTTAAAGAGGTTTACACACCAGTACATAAATTGCATTAAGAAGCTCTGGGAGGAGATGCATCCAAATATTAATGATTTTTATCTCTTAGAATGGCTGGTGAGCCTGATTTCATATTTCTTTTGCTTTTCTATATTCCTGCCAAGGACAGTATTTAACATTAGACTTTGCAACAGTGTTTTAAATTTTAGTAGAACATGAAGCTGTAGAAAACCAGATTTCACTGAAAAAGCCTTCAGCCAGGATTTCAAAGACCATGATTAAAGATAAAAACATGTAGATTTCTATTCTTTTCTTTATTTTAATCACTTCAATCACACTTCCTAGCTTCTTTTATGTGATAGACAAATAGGATACAAAGTAACCCTGCAGATTTCATTTCTGCAGATGATTTTTAATGTTGTATAGAATTCATATATTATAGAAACACATACATTCAATCCTCATTATTCATGAATTCGTATTTGTGAATTCATCTACACACTAAAATGTATTTGTAACCCCAAGTCGAATAGCAGAGGTGTTTTTTATAGCCATTGGATATGTATGTATGCAGACATTCATATATTACATGGAATTGTGTACATAGAAATCAGCAGAAAAATTTGTAACAAAAATGTGTGCATTCCTGGCTGAAGTTGAACAAGCCAACATGATGCTTGTTTCAGATCTTATCCTGTAAACAAAGGCTTTTTTGTGATTCTATTTAGTGGCATACATTTTACGAATTTGCGAGGGTTTCAGGTGACTTTACTGTTTAAAATGGTCCTCAGTCATAATGCTGAAGCTCTCACTGATGGATTTTTCGTGAGAAAGTTGTGTTGTGCTTCACAGGACAGGCAAGGTCAGCCTTCAGTTCTAGAGCTGTGGGTTGTGTGCTCAGTGTGAATGAGTCAATGATGCACAAGCTAGGCATTTTCAAGAGAAATGCAAATGAAACCAGGCTGTGGGTTGACTAGCTGTTAAAAACATTCTAAAGAAAAGTTCATAGAAACCTAACTTAATTTTTCCATAGGAGAAATAGTTGAGTATTTGTTTGTGATAGTTTCATAGAACATGGCTATTTCAAATATAAATATACAAATCTTTAAATAATATACAACACTTCTAATATAAAATCTGAGTGTGTAGCTTTATCCAATTTTTCACATTGATGTAATTCACAATTATTATTTAGAAACATGCATATGCATTCATTTTTCTTCAAGTTTTCCTGCATACAAGCCCAGTCCCCCATGTTGACCTAACATTACCCCACCTAAGTCACATCCAATCTCTAGGTCCAACTTGACTCACACAACCTCTTTTCTGCCCCAATCTTCTCTGTCCATATAAGATACAGTACTAAGAGAGTAAGACCATACGTCAGCATCTCATCACAAAAACACAAAAATATGATCAAGGTAGCATCTCCTCACAAACCTCTGCCATTCCTATAGAAAGATCTGCTAATGAGTATGACTCAGATGAACCACAGGACACAGTGTTTAAAAGAAAAACCATACAATTCATCAAAGAATTAAAGAAATTTAAAGAAGACATAAAGAAACAGCTTAATGGTCTTAAGGAGAATTGAGCAATGCTGAGAAAATACAAGGCTGACAGAAGTGGCGACAACCCAGGAAACGAGAACAGAATTCAATAATGAGATGGGAGTATTGACTAGGACTCAAGCTGCAATGAATATGGAACTGAAAAACAAATAACCCAATTAGAAAAGACATAGAAAATCAGAAGACAGAATACCAGGATTCAATAAATAACATAATAAAAATCGAGGATCTAGATAAAATAGGTAAATGTGAATATAAGGGGAAAAATGCATGGAAGGAATACACAAGAAATGTGACATACTGTAAAAAAGACCAAACCTTCAAATTATAGAAATAGATGAGGGAGAAGAATCCCAGGTCAATGACATAGACCCAATCTTCAAAAAGATAATGGAAGCAAACATATTTAAACTAAGGAAAGACATACTCAAACAGATACAAAAAGTACACAATAACAAACAGGCAAGATTGAAAAAGAAAACCTAAATGATATGTCATGGGGAAAGAAAAAAAAGAAAAGAAAAAAAGCATATCGAACAAAGAGTATTGAAAACTGTAAATAAAAACAAAACCACAAGTCATATGTAAAGGAAAGACTATCAGAATAACAGCTGACACTTCAATGGAAACATTGAAAGCCAGGAGATCCTGGAACAATGCATTCCAAGTCCTAAAAGATCACAACTGGCAATCTAAACTAAGATACCCAGAAAAACTATCTGCCATAGTTGAAGGAGAAAGAAAATTATTTCAAGATATAAACATCCTAAAAAAATTACGTACAACAAATCAAACCTAAAGAATATACAGGAAACAATATTCAAGCTGAAGAAAGGAATGTGGGAATGTGCATAGCCAAGAAACCATAGAAATAAATATGCAGCTATAATTATTAAAACACAAACACCTTCAAGAACACAAACAAAAACGCTTAAACCAACAACATAATGACTACAAGCAACACATACTTTTCAATAATAACTTTAAGTATTAATGGCCCCAGTTCTCCAATCAAAAGACAAAGGCTGTCGGAATGTATCAAGAAACAAAATCTACTTGTTGTCTCCAAGAAACTCATCTTAGCTTTAAAGATAGATATTGACTTAGAATAAAAGGATGTATAAAAATACTCCCATTGAATGGGACCATGAAGCAAGCAGTCCCCAGTATCGTAATATCTGACAAAATGGACTGCAAACTAAAAGTAGTAATGAGATTAAGAGGGGAACTTCATATTAATCAAGGGATGTTAAGAAGACATTATTATCCTAAACATATATGTGCTAAATGCTGGTGCAGCCAAGCTCATAAATTATATATGACTGGAATTAAAAACACTTGTTAACATTAACCTACTAATCCTGGGTGATTTCAATAACCTACTTTCTCCAATACATAGATTATTTGAATAAAAACTTATCAGAGAAACATTAGAATTAAATGATAGCAAATATCAAATGACATCTACAAAAATAACAAAATAGCAAAAATAACAGACATCTACAGAATATTCCACCCAAATACTAAAGAATCTACATTGTACTCGGTAGCACATGGGAGTGTCTCTAAAACAACATCCTGGCACACAAGACAAACCTACACACATCCATAAAGATTAAAATAATTCTACATACACTATTATTGCCACAATGCAATAAAACTCAAAACTGATCACAAACGATCTCTACTAAATATATAAACTCATTGAGATTAAATAACTCATTTATAAATAATGAGTAGATCATAGATGAAATCAAGAAGAAACAAAAACATTTACTGGAACTAAATGAAAATGGAAAAACAACACAACAATACATTGAGACACCTTATAGCAATCTTATTGGGGAAATGTATAGCTTTCAGTGCCTACATTAAAGAATAAGAAGGGGTACAGACATATGGCTTGATTTGTTGCTGTTGTTTTTGAATATTTTAAGAATGATTGGCTCTAGATATTTTTTGGCGGTGGGTTTTCATACATAGCTTTTATTGTGCTGAGATACATTTCCTCTATCCTGACATTCCCTAGGACTTTTATCATGAAGGCATTTCGTTTTTGTCAAAGGCCTTTCTGCATCCATTGAGATAATCATGAGATGTTTGTCTTTAAGTCCATATGTGGTCTATTACATTCACTGACTTGGATCGAACTATCCTCGCATTTCAGGGATAAAGTAAATTTGGTTATGGTGAATAATATTTTTAATGTATATCTATATTTTGTTGGCAAGTATTTTATGAGCATTTTTTAAATCTATGTTCATCAAGGATATTAGCCTGTAGTCTTCTTTTTTATTGTGTCTTTACATGATACTAGTTCAAGAGAAGGAGCTTAGGGAGCAAGCCTTTTTGTTTTACTGTTGTTACTATTGTCGTTGTTGCTGTTTTAATGGATTAAGAAGGACTGGATGATGGATAAAAGCTTGAAGCATTCCCACTGAAGCCAGGAATGACACAGGGGTATTCTCTACCCACACTCCTTTTTCAATACTGTGCTCAAAGTCCTAAGTGGAGTAGTAAGGCAAGCAAAGAAGAATGCTAGAGGGAAAATTAGATTGTCCCATGTGTGACTGACAAAGTAAAAGTAAAGAATCCCCAAAGAAGCAACAATATAATGAAAGAGAAAGGAGCCTGTGCACAAATTTTGCTGTCCCGTGGTCTACCGGTCCTTGCCAAGTAAGGATCCGTTTCCCTGGGTACCTTGCCCAGGGTAAACCAGACTAGATGCATGACTCCTGACATGTATGGACCACAAACAGGAATTAAAGAGAAAGACTCCCTGAGTTTGAAAGAGAACAAGGGCGTGGGTACTTGAGAGGTGTTGCAGGGAGGAGATCAAAGGTGTGTATGGGGGAGTGATGTAATTATATTATAACCTCAACACACACACAAGATAGTTAAAATGTAAACTCATGAAGCAGCTAAAATGATGACAGTACTAACACCACTAATTTTTAAGTCTCACAGTGCGCGCGTGTGTGTGCGTGTGTGTGTGTGCGTGTGTGTGCGTGTGTGTGTGCGTGTGCGTGTGTGTGTGCGCGCGTGTGTGTGCGTGTGTGTGTGTGCGTGTGTGTGCGTGTGTGTGTGCGTGTGCGTGTGTGTGTGCGCGCGTGTGTGTGCGCGTGTGTGTGTGCGCGCGCGCGTGTGTGTGTGTGAGTGTGCGCGTGTGTGTGCGTGTGTGTGCGTGTGTGTGTGAGTGTGCGCGTGTGCGTGTGCGTGTGTGTGCGTGCGCGTGTGTGTGTGCGTGTGTGTGCGTGTGTGTGTGCGCGTGTGCGTGTGTGTGTGCGCGCGCGTGTGTGTGTGTGAGTGTGCGCGTGTGTGTGCGCGCGCGTGTGTGTGCGTGTGTGTGTGCGTGTGTGCGTGTGCGTGTGCGTGTGTGTGTGTGTGTGTGTGCGTGTTAATTGGGAGTCGGTCATCACAGAATGGATGGCTCTCATGGAAATTGCACTATTAGGCACTAGACAGCTTAATATTAAAAAAGGAGAATTCCTAACACTGCCAAAAGTGCTGTAATGATATTGCAAACGATAAAGACATGTATCAATTACTTTACATGTTGGAACAGAATTTCTCACAAAGTCAACTCAAAGAAGGGAGGGTTTCTTTTGGCTTGCAGTCTGAGACATACAAGGCATGACTGCGGGAACATGAGACACCCGGTCACATTGTGCAAGCAGTCAAAAAGCAGAGAGATGAATGCTCATTCCAGTTTGCTTTCTCCATTTCCTCCAGTCCGAGACCCCATTTCATGGAATGGTGTTACTTATATTTAAGGTGGGTCTTCTTCACACATCAACTAATCTAGATTCTACTGCACAGACAAAGTCAGTGTTTAGTTCCTTGATAGTTCCAAATCCTATCTGGCTGACAACAAAGGCAAGCATCACAGAAGGGCAGTTGTAAAGATTATGTTGTGGCTCAGGACAATATTTCTTTCTGTTCTTGGGCATGAGTTTTTGATAGTGCTATTTTAGAGGACTTGTGCTTATTCTCTGCTAAATTAGCAAATTCTACTAGATATCCAATTGATATATAGAGGACGAGTATAAAGAAGGAAGAGTGAATATATCTGTAAGCCTTACATTAGGACAGATGTCTCTATACTAAATTCTATTCTGCACCGGAAGTTCTGGGATGAAAGTGAAAGATAAAGATGAATTTTCACAGACAGACAAACATGCGGCATGACATCCAGAACCATGGAGGACATGAGGGTGCCATGCTCTTTAAATTACAAGTTTGTCACTCAGCACATCTGGCGTTCTGGTCACGTTATGGACAAAGCTATGAATGAACCTCCCAAAGGAAGTCTGTCTCGTTGTTCTGCTGTGACCTGTGTGTTTTATCACAATGCCCAGAGCAGTTTCAGAGCCTGAAGGAGGATCTCAGTGAAATTTCTAGTTTATATACCTGTCAGCAACGGCAAAGAAGCAGGGACCTAGACTACTTAGTGGATTTCAGGATCATGTAGCTTTGGCTATCCCAAGGCCTACGGACTTCTGTTTCCCCTGAATCTTCACTCTGTCTCTGGGGACTCCCTGTTATCCCTCACAGGCGTTTCCACCGTTCATTCTCTGTCCTGCCCCCACTCAGCCAGGTTCTTGGGATTATGGCAATCCACTCTAAACAGCTCATACAGGCTAAATGGAAATGGACAAGGCTTGCATTTTTATCAATTCAGGGCTAACTTACTGAATCTTTCCCTTAGTAAAGGATCAAATGAGAATGGAATATAAAGTTATTGCATCCTTTATTAATCTAGCAAACAAATATTTGTTATGTCCAGTATGTACCCAATACTGAATTAGGCTAGTGGATGAGTAGTTGACACAATATTGAGAAATCTTGCTCTTAATTGAGTTTTTGTTCTGGTAGGAGAGGAAAAAAAAAGACAAACAAATGAAATAATTGCATATTGTTATTTGTATGAGGAGGATGATTAGCAGGATGGTAGTTCGACTGCAAGTTAAAAAGAGTGTTTTTCCAAACAGAGGGGTCAGGCATGTTAGCTCTGGAAAGGTCATGTCTAACATGATTTGTAGGAAAAGAACAGCAACAAGTGCCTGAAGAACTTGGAAGAAAGGCTTCCTGGGAGGGGTTCACAATGCGCCAATCACTGTTGATCTTACACTGCACTTGTAGTTCATTCTTTTCTGATGTTACATGCATCTTTTAGGGTTTTATTTCTCTATGGTTACAATCTCACGTTATTTCTCTATGGTTATATCACACGTGTACATATATATGTGTAAGCATGTGGAGGCCAGAGGCTGATGTCAAGTCTCTTCCTCCATTCCCCACTCTCCACCTTATTCGTCCGGGTCTTATCTCAGTAATTTCGCAGGGGCTGAGTGGGCAGCCTTCCCCTTTCCTGTGCTGGGATCCTAAATGCACAACATCTGGCTTATTAATTAATCAATTTAATTTTAACACGGGTGTTGGCCATCTGAACTCAGGTCCTTATGTGATTGTGTCGTACCTTTCTTACTAAATTGTCACCCCAGCCTGGAGTTATGGTATTTTTCCCAAGTATCGTTTGAAAGGGTAAAAGACAGTTTGCCTTTAAAAAACATGTCTTTCACAGTGGTAAAGTAGCTTGTCTATGTTTTCTATGCACGTGCGTGGGTACGTGTACTAGCACTGGAGATGGTTCTACTCCTCTTTTGCTTTTAGTTATTTTTATACAGTGGTAAGAAGTCCTCTAGAAATAATAACAGCAATATAAGGCATCAGTTGGAAACTGACAATTTCCAGACCTGTTGTGACCCAAACGTGTTAACTCATTTTAATCCTTTTCAGGTTAGTACTACAATTATCCTCATGCTCTCACTGAACCAAGAGACTGCGTGGTATGTCAGGTCCCACAGCTATTATCAGTGATTGAATAGGGTCTAGGATATTTCTTTGTAGAATGCACCTCTCTAATCAGTTATCAAATATTTCCTATATTTGCAATCATGCAGAAAAATACAACAATCATATCATTCTTACATTGAATAAATTTGTTTTCTAAATTTAGGAGAATGATTAATCTAATGATAGATTGTCACCACTTGTTTATTCGTCTTCTTCTTTATTTAATTTCTTTAACTATTGCCACGAACAGTGTCTTACTTGAGAAAAGCTCCCATAAATATCAATAGCCAGACACTATATAAATACTATATAAACTCCATAACGTATTAAATCTTGCAACCATTCTTCAACAAAGTCGCAGTTAGTATTGATGGAATTCCAGTTTTGTCCTTTCCACTTAATAAATGTATGAAATTGGATAGGGAGCTAAATTTACATATGTCTCAGTTTCTCTATTTGTCAAAAGCAGTTTGGCTTTAGAGATTGTGGGCAAAACCACTTGTGTGTTACCTGCTGCAAACTTACAATGGTATCAGTTACATAATTTTATAAATGATTTTTACATTTAACATATTTTTTTATTTGTCTTCTGCAGAATATCATAATTGCTGATTGCTCTTTAAAGAAAAAATGTTAGAGAATCTCATCTAGTACCTTTTGTGGAAATGGCTTCCTCAATTCCAGGGCCTGGGTTATTGAGCAATAGTGATACTTAATCTGAGTTATATGTACTTTTAAAGACTTTTAATTACTGTCTAAATGTACTATGCACAGGTTGAGTCACACACCGTGATACATCTTCATTTTTTTGTCATTTTAAATTGAAAAAAGATATGCTCATTGGTTGGCAATACCAAGCTCAAACCTATAACAAAACAAACTAATGCCAAATTCAATTATATAATCTGGGATACAATTTTATTTCATTTTTAGCTGTTCTATATCTGTGTAATTTAAATAACCAGATGATGGTCTTTTAATGGGTGATTTGGCTTACCCACTGGCTAAGTCAATGAACTGCAAAATATTGACTCTATTATGGCCCATGAAACCAAGTTGACCCTGAATATAAATAGATAATTTATTTGAGTGTGTGTGTGTGTGTGTGTGTGTGTGTGTGTTTAATAGAGTAAAAAGCAACCATTATTTTATGGGGAAGCAAGCAGATTCAACAAATTAAATTAAATGTAACTTTGAAAATTACTTTATATAGACATAAAGTAGCGACATGAAATTTGGTGTTGTTTTGCCCAGTCTATGGGCCTTACTAATTTGCCAACCCAAACAAATACACAGAAAAGAGTGCAACTAATCTTTACTAAATTCCTGTCATGTGCACCATTTTAAATGGCTCCAGTTCTGTCCAATGGAACAACAATCAGCAGCAATTCTCACTTAGGGGTTTCCTTTTGTGTAGAGGAGGAAACTGAGTCTCAGGAAGGTCTTTTAATTTCTGCAAGGTGTCATATTTACTAAACCAAAAAGTCAAAACATTTTGCATTTTTTAACCCCAAACAATCCTCCTCAAAGAAGTTTTCAAGACTTTGCAGTACTGACCAGATGGATGAATCTAAAACACTTATTTTCAGTTTTGCCCATTGGTTTCTCTGTCAACCCGACACAGCCTAGAGTCATCTGGAAAGAGAGAACTTGGACTGGAGAAGTCCTCCATCAGATCGGCCAGTAGGCACAGCTGTCAATCATTTTCTTGACTAATGATTGACCTGTGAAGGGTCAGCCCAGTCTTGGTCTCTTGGAATCTGACCCTGCCACATGATGCCAGGCCCCAGTTTCTTTCCATGACTCTTTCTGTCTTGGGGCTACTACTGCAGCTGAGCCTCTACCTTCGCATGGTGCCAAGCCTCACCTGCTCCCCATTGCCCCATGTTTGCACTGTTCTCAGCCTTATCTTCTAAGTTCTCTCTACAGTTTATTAAGCTCTGAACAATGAATGACTTTTCTAGCCCATAGTTCTACAATTCTTCCAGAATGTCACATGATAAGGTCTGTGACAATACCCTGTGACCTGGTACCAATTTCTCTTTTAGGTAGGGTTTTATATTCCTCTGTTAAAACACCGTGATGAATAGCAACTTGGGGGGGGGGGTTTAGTTCATCTTACGGTTTGTAGTCCTTCATCCAGGGATGTCATACAAGAAACCTGGAGTCAGGAAGTGGACGCAGAGGCCCCGAAAGAGTACTGCCTACCGGTTTGTTTTCTGTGGTTTGCTCAGCTTGCTTTCTTGTACACCCAAGGACCACCAGCCTAAGGGTGTCACAGTCTATCATGGTATGGGCCCACAGCATCAATGATTAATTAAGAAAGTGCTCCACAGGCTTGTCTACAGGCCAATCTTACAAAGACATTCTATCATTTCAGGTTCCTTAGATCTTTCAAGTTTGTGTCAAGTTGGGAAAAAATAAACAACCTGGGCAGTTAGTGGGAAGAGTCTAGTGAGCATGTCTCTGCCACAGTTATGCAGGTGCAGAGGATGGTGCTTCAATGTACAAACACTGGAAAAAAATCCTTTTTGACTAGGAGAAGCATTCGTTCTTTCTTAGGAGAATGGATAGCAGTATTTTGTATTCACTGTTAGCCTTTCATATATTGAGTAATCTCAAAGATGCCTTCCCCAGTTCAGAGTGGCAAGTGATAAACGAAGATTATTGTTTGTCCAGCAAGGATAACTGATCACTGAAAAGTTCTCCCAAATCAAACAAACCAAGTTTTCAAATATAAAGTTAATCATTTTATTGCTATTAGTCTTCAATTCTTACTCCATTAAGTCTCTAAATTCATGTTAGGGATTACATAGGAACCAAATTAAAGGAGAATTTTTTAAAGTAAGAAAGATAGAACTGTGCCTAATAAAGAAGCAATTTAATATTAATAAATTATTTTTAATATTCCCTTTTCAATGAGGCAGCGCATTGACTATAAAACGAAGTGTAAAAGGGCAGTGGTTGCAGAAACTGAGTTACAAAGAGACCGCTGCACCCTTGAGCAGTTACACCTGCAGTAATCTGCTTCATAAATTTTTATGTTGCATTCTACATTTTTAAGAAAGCAAGTACTCCCAACAGGGTCATAATTAGAATTGTGACAGTGTGAGAGCAATGGAAGGGAAATTACGTTTGATCTCTGGAGTATTTAGCTAAATAGTTTTAAAAAGAAATTTATTGTTTTGTTGAAGATAGATTAGCATCCAGACAGATGTTCCTTGACTAGCAGGCCTGTGATCTGATAGTCCACACCTGCAAAACAGTCTCACAGACAAGCCAAGTGTCATCTTAAAGTATTGAGAAAAGAAAATGACTTGCTTAGAACATTTATGAAGTTCTGATATAAAAGGTATCAAATGTTAAGATGTACTGTATGGTTTTCCTTTGTAGAAATTTGATTTGTCCATATTTTATTTCTATTTTGAGGAGCCAAAGCTTTTACCAGGAAGTGTGCACCCATGGTGCATTCTGCATTTAACAAGGTTTCTTCTCCCTTTTGTGCAGAATGTGAACCTCTGTTTTATACCGTGATGTAACATGAGGAGGGTGGGCCTTTTGTTCCTGCCACACAGCTAGCTTACCCCCTGAAATAATCACATGGAAACTGTATTAATTAAAACACTGCTTGGCCATTAGCTCTACCCTCCTATTGACTAACTCTCACATCTTGATTTAACCCATTTCTAATAATCTGTATGTCACCACAAGGTCGTGCCTTACCAGGAAAGTGTGTCTCACCTGGCAGCTCCATGGCGACTCTCCATCTGCCCTTCTTCCCAGTATTCAGTTCTGTCTACTCCACCTACCTAAGTGCTGCCCTATCAAAAGGCCAAGGCAGTTTCTTTATTCAATCAATGAAAGCAACACATAGACAGAAGGACCTACTACACCACCGTGAGCCATTTTCTAGGAAGATAAGCAGAAAAGACTTGTAAAGATGTAAGTTATTAAGTTCTTTCACAGTTCCAGGAACTTGGGACTGATGGAGGTATAACCTGATATTAGTTACTTTTTTATTTCTGTGATAAGATCCTATGACTAAGGCAACTTATAAAGAAAACATTTAATCTGGGAGTAACTGGAGTTTCTCTCTTGCCCACCATCCACTCAGAGGCTTGATGTTAGTTACAAACTGTTTAGCCTATTAGCTCAGGCTTTTTATTTCCTAACTCTTACAACCTAAATTAACCCATTCTATTAATCTATGTATTGCCACATGGTAGTGGCAATACCTCACATCTTACATCTCTGGCGGCACTGGTGTCTCCCTGACTCTGCTTTCTTTTCCCTTTATCATTGATTGAATTTCCTGCCTGGCTCTATTCTGCCTGGCTATTAACCAAATCAGCTTCATTATTAACCAATGGTAATAAAACATATTCACAGCATACGGAGAGACATCCCACCTCATCTTGGTGTCATGGTTCTGGAGAGGTAGAGTCCATTACCTCCATGGCAGAGAACATGGCATCAGGCAGGCAGGCATATGCAAGAGCAGTAACTGAGAGCTTCCATCTGATCCAAAAGCATGAGACACAGAGAGAAAGAGAGATAACCAGGAATGGCTTGGGCTTTTGAAAACACAGAGCCTACCCCTGGTGACATACCTCCTCTGACAAGGTCATGCCTCCTAGTTCTTCCCAAATAGTTCTACCAATTGGGCACCAAGCATTCAAATATATGAGCTTATGGGGACCATTCCCATTGAAACCAGCACATTACACTCCCTAGCCAACATAGACTTGTGACCATATCACAATGCAAAATGCTTTTAGTTCAACTTCAAAAGTCCCCATAATCTTTCATAATCTCAATAAGGTTTCAAAGTTTCTTCTGAGGCTCAAGGCAATCTCTTAATTGTAATCTCCATAAAATAAAAAAGCAAATTGTATACTTCCAGCATACAATGGCACAGAATATATAACATCATTCCAAAAGGGAGGAAAAGGGTACAATAAGGAAATACTGGATCAGAGCATGATCAAAGCCCACCAGGGCAAATTCCAAATCCTGTAGTTCTGTATCTGATGACAGAGGGTTTAGATGGCTCTGCCCTTTCAGCCTTGCTGATGGCATTACACTTCTTTCTGCTGGACTGGTTCCCTGCATATGGCTCCTCTTGACAGACATCCCATGGCTTTGGCAACCCCAACATGTTAGAGTCTCTAACACAATCCAGTCTTTAACAGCTTCATGAAATGATCTCTCTTGTCCTGCATGTAGGGACTCTCCTGCCATACACCTAGCCTTAGCCACTCTCCTTAACTTTGGAAGAAGATTCCACAACTCCTTCACTCCTGTCTCCTTATTGCCTCAAAAGTCAGAACTGCATAGCTAAAGCTGTCAAATTCTGCTGACTGCTTGGGATAGAGTCTGTCCCCATCCTTGAATTATATTTGTATAATTTTTTGTGGTTCTTTAGAAATAGATAATTCCTCAGGCCTTTTCACAAGTTGTGAGATTGACTAGGTGGGGCCTCAACACACTTCTTTTATTTAGAGGGTACCGTTCTTTTCCTTCCATTCCTCTTCTATCTTTTTTAGTACAAACCAAGGCTCCAACATAAAATTTCCTGGCGCTCTTCTCAAGCTGTACATTTTGTATTTCTTTCTACCCTATCTTCTCTTTTTCACTGTAGGTTTTCATAGGAATGAGAGCTAATAACCACACAACACAGTTAATAGTAGTCTGTCTTGAAATTGCCTCTGCCAACAAATGTAGTAAAAAATTCTTTAGCTTAGCATTAGGCAGATTCTTAAGACAAGGGCAAAAATAACCACATTCTTTGCCAAACATCACTGGAATGATCTCTAGCTCAGTTGCTAAGATTATTGTCCTTCGAAAGCTCTTGAGCTAGGCCCCCACAGTCTTCATTTCTCTCAGAAATGCTATCATCCAAGCACCTGCTAGGATGGCTCTTTTGATGTGGCTTACCGTGTTCAACTAGGATTCTACACCGCTCTAAAAGGGAGTAGTAGGGTTTATTTTTTTCTTGTTGCTGTTCCTGCTTTGTGGTGCTGACATTAGAACCTTTAGACATGCTAGATAGTCATTCTACTAACCGAGCCACATTCCTAGCACAAAATGGCAGGTTAAGTGTTCTGTTGAGGACCCTACATGGGAGGCCAATGTTTCCCTCTCTATTTCTCACATTTGGGGAGATAAATCAATTATCTCAATCCTGCAAGCCAGCAAATCCACTGGGAGAAATAATAAATGAAAGTGACAGGTAAATGAACAAAAAATGCGACACACATATACACTAGAGAAAGATGAAATCATTACATTTTCAGAGCAGTGGATGGGACAGCAAATCATCATCGTGCACAAAACATCACGTACCCAGAAAGACACATATGTATTTTCACCAATATGCAGAATATAGATTTAAAACTCTGTTTATATGAAGTTCATAGAACTAGAAAGTGGATCATGGGAGATCATGAAGGTACTGAAAGGAGGGGTGAAGGTGGAAAGAGAAGGCAGTGACATACATGTGACATGAAAACAGAATGTGGGGCTTAGGGAAGGAAAGGACCTAGACAAAGGACCATGGGGAGGGATTGGAGAAAGGGGACAAGTAAGAAAAAAAAGCTATAATGACTTATACAACATCTATGCATAATGAAATCCATTATTTTTTATACCAGCTTTAATAATAGTCAGAAACCCCCAGGTGAACTAAACAAACAAACAAACAAACAAGTAAACAACCAGGAGCTTGTTGTGTAGGTCTTACCTTTGCTTAGTCCATTATCAAAGACTAATATCTTGAGACAGCACCTGACCTATGTCAGTTGTAGCTCATACAGTCTTCCTATCAGGGGTCAGTATACTCTCTCTCAGTGATAAATATAATAACTTAGGGATCCCTTCCTGCAGATCATAGTGTTCATGGATCTGGAGCTTTTCTAAATTGGTACTGAATATCATTTTCCATGCTCTAAGGCATGACGAGCTTTGCTAATGCACCCATAGATCTGAGGAGTAAGAGACCAGAACTCTACTTTCTGTTTGAGATCTGTTTTCCTGTGAATCAGGATGCCTCAATTGAGTTATGGACACAGAAAGATATTCACCAGGGTTGCACATCCAGAAGAACCCAGAGACCTAGAGTTCCAGGAACAGGGTGATTGTTGAGTTAACATGAGGTTAGTGTGAGCATGTCTTTGTTAATGAACTCATGATGTAACTGAGTTTGGAGATACTGATGCTGAGAATGTGAGTGTGTATTGATAATCCTTGGAAGATGTGTCAAAGAGAAGAGAAATTACCTCACCTTGAAGGTTTATTTGCAGACCTGTACCAAGGGAGACCCTTTTCATCTCCCCAACCCTGAAGATACTATACAGTCATGATAAACAGTGTACACTGCTTATACATTTTGCTTGACACTATAACCATGACCAATTTCTTTTGGGCTAAGCTTCCCCATCCCTTAGAAAATACAAAAAATAGAGGATCTTCAAAACTATCAAGGACGTTATTTTAAAATGGCTCATTAGAGTTGGGACAATTAATTACAAAAATAGTTACAGGTAGGGATATTTAAAAATATGTATCATAATGTGTTTATGTGTATGTCTGTGCATGTGTATATGCATGTAAATGTGTATAGAGGCCAGAAGAGGGCGTCAGATACCTTGGATTTGGTGTTCCAGGCTAGAAATGGAACTCTGGTCCTCTGAGAGCAGTAAATACTCATAACTGCCGAGCCATCTCTTTAGCTTTAGGAATGAATTTTATAACAAATAATGCTTGGAAATTTTATGCCAACTATTCAATTCACAACTTCCTTGTGCTCCATGCACATCAGACTTAGCAATATGAAATTCAACATCTGTGTCAGTAGCTGGCACACTGCAATTTCTTCTCTATTCCTCTTCTCTTACTTTACCTATGTAATATCTTCTTGGGCAGTTGAACCATTGTAAATATTTCTTGCTATGTCATATCTCACATTAGTTGATTTGTCGTAGTTTTTAATCTCAAAGATGTTTCAAATGAATTTTGCCTATTGTCATAGTACATTCCTTATTAGGTTTTAGTTCAGACTTTGGAAGTAATCTTCTCTGAATATTCCATATGTCTAGCCTGGTACTTCTATTTGATTTTTAACTGTGCTACCAGATAATTGTGTGACTTTCCTTTGTATATGAGAATCAATGTATGTGAGTTGACTATGCACATCATACCCTGTGTGTGAGTATGCATGTATATGCATGTATGTATGTACATAGATACATATGACTTTATAAGCTTTCGGTAGCTTAACCAGCATTTCTCCCAGAATGAAGTGCAAAATTCTTAGCAGAGTTCACAAGTCTTTCAGTGATCTCAAATTTCACTTCTATTACTTCATTAAGGTTCTTATGGGATGAACCAATTTTATTCATTAAAAACTTCCCAGAACCTACTGTGATGCCTTGTGGGTAGTAGTGAATATTCAAATATTTACATTGAATTAAATTGTATATAGAATAGAATTTTGGGAATCAAATCTTGACAGTGTTCCAGTCCATTGTGTACTAGTTATCTTTGGTGCCATTTCAGACCAGCGATGCAATTTTTGTTACCCTGGAGAAATTCTCCTCATGCCTCCCCTTGCTCTGTTGGTGAGGATTATACCTGCTGCTACTGTATTCTACAAACTGGATAACCTTCTGCCTTGTTTTTGTGTGGAGTGACCCTTTTGGCAGACCCCGTGGCTTTGACCCTTTAAACAGTAGAGCGCCCTGGTGTTTTCTCTCGGCAGTGGATCGTGATATTTAGAAATCCCTTCGTTGAGCACCTTTGATTCTCCAGGGATGCCCATAATAAATATTTGCATTATTAAAAGAGTCATGAGCACAGTATTAAAAAAATGAGTACACAAGGAAGTCAGCACTTGGCTTTTGATTATGTCTATCCAAATGAAAAATGAATGAACGTGCAATTAATAATGAATAGCCTTGTGTTCTTGTTTTAATTTTAACTCATCAGAGGATGTTAAAGTGGAGCTGACTTTTGCTTTGCCTTTTTTTACTAAAGGAAGACTGTGGCCCTCATGTAACTTCATAAAGCAAGGTTTTCTAATATTGGTATTGCTTCTTATTAGCTATTCCTTTCGTGCATGCCATTTATTCTTTACTAGCTTCAGCATCTTCATTTAGAAATGGATATGAGAATATATATCATAGGTTTCATGTGGCGTGCATGCACCTATGTGTGGATGTTATTATCCATGGAGGCCAGAGATTGTTAATGCCCTTGTATATCATTCTCCACTTTATCTTTTGAACCATTTTTTTTTCAATGAGCCTTGAGCTTGTCATTTTGGCTAGACCAGCTGAATATGGAGCACCCAAGTTCAAGTTCGATGCTTTACCTTCCATACCAGCCCTGGTGTTTCAGATCCATATCACCATGCCCATCTTTTATGTTATTCTTGGAATTGAAAATCAGTTTCCAGTGTCTGCCCAGCAAGCACATCACCTCCTGAGCCAACTCTCCAACCCCTATAGAAGTTCTTTAGATGACATTAAATGAAGTTGTTCAACACATACACACAGCTGACAATATTTTAGCTTATCCTCATCCACTGTGTTGCATTCAGCAGTCTAGTCTAGAATTTTTTTACATTTTAGAGATGCAGCAATGTATCCTACTTTCAGAATTGAAATAATCTGTCAGAGAACACTTAGCTCTCTAACATTCCTCTGTAACATTTTTAGCCCAAGAAGAATATGTCAAAGAAAATCTCTTACAGTACTGTGTAGCCTTCAGAGAAGAAAACGTGCATTGTATTTGAAGCTATTGATTAATGTGAGAGTGGAATATGAGAACTCCTGCTTCTTTTGATTTTCTTTCTTCATTTGAGTGGTATGATTGCAAAAACTCTCTGGACTTCTATGTCTCAGCAGCGGAGAGACTGCATCTCTTTAACATAGTGCTAAGAATCCTATGTGTGGGTCACTCTTGGTTCTTTGCAGCACGTCCATGAAGTCAGCGTCTCTTCAGGATCTGGGATGCTCTTTCTTTTTTGTCACAGGACAGCATATGGTTGTAAACATTCTCCACGGTGCTGAATGACACAGCAGGGAACTAACTACACTTTTTTTGTTAAGTATATAGTATTATTAACAGTGTGTAATATGATTTCCTGGAGAGACGAGAGATGAGGGGGAGGTACTTAAAATGTATTGCTTTCAGCCAAAGAATTTTCTCTGAAACCAGAAACAGCTACTCTGACAGTGACCTTGGAGACGACCTAAGTGCATCAGTTATATTTTTTTTCTCCTTGAGTACTTGCTTCCAGGGAGTACTTCATAAGACTGAGTCTCTCAAGGCATGGTGTAATTTCCATATCTTTTCTGTGTCCTTAGCATTTTGTAGTGTTGGGAGCATGAAGGATACTTTAGGACTTGAAGAGTGGATGAATCTTTTGGACTCTGTTTCTGCTTTGAAGTTAGGTTTATACTGTACCCTTATGCAGTATTTCACATGGAAACCTGGAAAACATGAACTGATTGGTGAAGGATGCTCTCCTTGACATGCATGACTCCCAATTTAACTCAGGAGTCACAGGCTCCCAGAGATCCTCATTCTGCCTCCAAATTGTGACGACATCTAAATGTGTAGGGAAGCAGTATCACACCACCTCGGATACGGATGGGTAGGAGGTATACAAGAGTCACTCTTCTGTCCATTTGTATGTTTGTTGGGAATACCGTATATTCAGTATATACAACAATATTGTATATCTGTTGTGAAACACCATTGTACAGATTATCAAAGCAAAACTTGCTTGTCATATAGGTTTCAACCCTGAGACTCTGAATTATACCTCATACCTGGAAGTGAGGGGCTCAAATGCTCTGGATACAATAGAGATTCTGTCCCTTTGGGACAGCTGAAAACAGTGACAGGACAGTTTATGTTTATGAAGCGAGAGCATCCCGTGGTAGAGTGGGAGGAGGGGATTCTTACCATATTTAAATGTGAACTAACAAAAGGTTCCATTTGAGGAAGGATGGATGAATCATGCAGTAAATATTCTTCAGCGTTCTCTTGTAGCCTTTAAACATGAGGACACAGGAACTTAGAGAGTTTTTATATAGTATTTTGGTTATCATAATGAGGCTTAGCAAGTGTCTGTTAATGGCTTATTCTAGTATCAAGATATACAGAGAAAGTAAATAAGGCTGATAAGGTCTCTCCTAGGAGCAATGACCTTTCCTTCCCAATTGCAAAGGAGGTATTGTGCCCAGAAAAGTAAAGCCATGCCAGTTGATTTTGTAACAGGAAGCCAAATCTCTTCTTTGCTTGTTACAAGTGTGTTTGGTCATTTCTCAGATGAAATTAAAATGCTACAGGGATTCTCACCCAGCAAGTAAATCCTCCCTTTAGGGCTTCATGGCCACTGTCTGAAAAGGAAGAATTAATTCAGCATTTTTAATTCAGGTTTCCAACAGGTGCCTCTGAAGATGGGAAGAGAGGACAAGAGAAAGAGAAGTGGAAAGAAGACTGTATTTGGGGAGAGAAAGAAGAAAAAGAAACATGGGGGGGGGATGAGGAAAGGTAAAGTGATAAAATGGGAAGGGAGGAAGGAGGAAAGGTGAGGAGGAAAGGAGACAGGAGGAGACAGGTACCAAGGACAGGGGATTAGGGTGGTGACTCTAGTTCACCTTTAATTAGTGTAGAAAAAAACAGATGAAGTGAACATTTTCCCCCTTTGAACAGAAGCAGAAGGCTCTACCGTTTGCAACGAGAACTGTTTACAAGACAAACCGAGCTGCGTGAGAACCACACTTTCGACATTCCTGCACCCAGTCCCGCACGGCATTGTGAAGCCACTTAAGAAAAACTGGCTCCAATTAGGGATCTCCTGTCGAGCATCTTACTTATCAGCTTCCAGAACAGCTGTGAGCCATTCGGAGTGGCGCCCGTTTTTCCTCATTACACTCTCCTTAGAATTACAGATGTGCCTGACTCATCCCTGGGGGGAACTATGTTCTAGTAAACACATCGTTCTGTGTGTCGGGGACGGGGGCGTCTCTGAAATAAGCTTGTGAATACAGGTGAACATGGTCAGCTGAAGTTGGCTTAAGACACTTAAAGCTGTAAATACCCCCTGTAATTTTTTTTTTTTTTTTGGCCGGGAAGGGAAGCCTATATAAAGGGACGTAGTGTGTACGGACAAAGGGAGGGAGCTGGTTAATGCGACACAGTTTTGTTTTTAATCAGCTTTCCTAAAGGAGTTGTGCTGGGAATTGGTAAATGAGGAGTCACTGCTGGAAGTGGGCACTTTATTGTGACAAATTTATTTAATCAGAGGATAAGGGAGGAGGCCGGGGAAAGGGAAAGAGTGAATCAACACATCTCAAGTAACGTGCGTATTTTTGCTTTGAGGGTACAAACAGCTGCATGCTAAAATCTTTAGTAAGTTCTACTCTCGGAGAATGACTTGGGAGAAAATCGCAGTCTCTAGATCTAAGGTCCTCTCCTCACCATGACTTGCTCTGAAGAGCAATTCGTTCTATGTGTTAATGGGCAATCATAGTAGTATTTATTACTGCTCAAAAAACAAAGTTCTTCAGACATGGGGGGCATCTGAAGAAAAGAAACATGCCACCCAAGATAGAAGGATCTGTAAGAAAAACAAATTACAGCAACAATGTCGAATCAGGCTGTGTCACATCTCTCTGTAGTTGCCGCTCTGGGTGGTCCTCACGTGGTTTTGTTTAAGTCATGTGATCTGCTATAGCCAGTGAGAAATACCTGGTACAAATACAGATCCAAGAAGTACTTGAACATTGGAGGCTTCCTTCCTTTCCTGATGTTGGGAATCCTGCAGCTACTGTATGAAGAACCCTAAGTTAACATACAGAAAACTGCTCATCCCTAGATCTCAGCAGAGATCCACAGAGCCAGCTGGCCACAGTGGTTGCCCAGACAATCTCCAGAAGGCTTAGCTAAGTGATGAACTGCTGTGTAGATCTCTTGAATTTTGAAGTCTTCTAAATAACAAAAGCTAACTGTTATGGGAATCTAGATAATAATGTGCATTCAGATTGTGTTGGCCATACATTTTTTTTCTTTTTTTTCGGGGGGGGGGGGCTTTAATTTCCTGCACACTGTGCACACATGTTGAAAAATAAAACAAACATGTCATTTGTACTGGGAAATCCTAACTATGCTAAAGTATTATAAATATGGCCATGGGTAAACTAGTGCACTGCATTCTGGCAAATGTATGGTTGGTTTTCTTATTTAGAATCAGAGTGAACATACATGAACATTATGTTTAGGTCAATCATTCCACATGGCCTCTTGATACAATCAAGAGGTGGGGTAAACCTCTTTGATTATGAGATATCTGAGAATAATGTAGATATTGCATAGTGTACCATTTTGTAATAAGGCGTATACTCTAACTATAAAATATGTAATATAAGTAAACAACTATTACCTTAATTAACATTATGAAATATTATTTCTGTGAACGATGATATATTGTAAACTTTAATGACTGACTGGTAGTTTTACACCATGAGCACCACACACATGTGTTGCGCTACAGTGTTGTGGTAGCTTAGTAGGTGATAGTAATTTTTCAATTCCATTATGATCTTTTGAATGGTCATTCCATATGCTGTCAGGCATTGACTAAATATCACTATATGTTGCATGACTATACTATTAAAGAGGATGAGACAATAGTATTGAGGTAGGGCATGCTGACTCTCTGCTTTGGCAGTTGTGAATGCTGTGATAAACATAAGAATGTCTATTTTTGGCACAGTTTTCATTCCGTTGTTTATATATCCAGCGGTGGGATTGTTGAGTTAATATAACTGTACTTACATGTTTAAATTCTAAGGAGCTTCCATACTGAAAATCCATTATTCTTGAAATTCAATTCTTAGTTTTTAAAAGGTAACATATAACATGGACTACACTCAGTGGCCCACCTTGCTCTTGGGGAGACTATTCAGTATTTCAAAGGCAGCATCCCTTTGGTCCCTAAAGGACCTCCCTTAAAGAAATCATTGATTTATGTCATCAAAAACCAAGTATTTAAGAAGATGTCTCAGACTCTGGCTCACAGCAAAGTCTATGGGTTTCCCAGGAGTCCCAGCTGCAAAAAGGATCATTGATTTTTGACCTTCTGAGATGTTTCATCTCTTTCTCTCTTTCCTCTTTAAAAATGCACCCGATGTCTCATTATGCACATGCGCAGCATAGAGAGGAACCGTGTGAAGCTGAGGGACGAGCGATACAGTTCTCCTGGAGTTTATTTGTTGTGCATCAGTACCTAGACCTCTTGAGCATATTAAAGTGAGAAAAATGGAAACAAACGAAATTCACTGAGTCTGCCCAGATATACCTCTGTTATAAGGTCTAAGTCTGCTTCTGCTTCATTTCCTGAATAAAATTTCAAAGAATCAGGAAAAGCTGCCTAAGAGCAAATCACCGCCCCTGCACCGTTGTTCACAATAGAGCTTTATTTCAAAATGTTATACATAGTCTTAAATTACAGTATAATTTTTTTTGTAAGATTTTAATTATCCACGTCTAGATTTTTCCCAAAACTGTTTTCAAATAGTCCCTCTCAAATTTGTTTTGGCAAAAAAAAATGTGGTGCTGTAGAACGCTCTCCTTTGTGTCATAAAGGCTTTTGAGACAATACAAATAAAATCTCATATTGTCATTAACTAGAGGATAGAAGAATGTCACTGTCTAAACATGTAAGGGTTAGAAAACACCTGAAAATAAGTGAAAGCCAAATTCCCTTTTTCCTTTGAAAAGGCTGTCTTAATGCTAATATATGATATATCCATTGCATTTTGTCGTACAACAGCGACAAGACCTCAGGGACTTATAGTGCAGACATTTTTATTATTGTTTATGAATCCGCACATCTGCAGATGATGGCTGGACTCTAGGTTGTGGGTCTATGCCACCTCTTTGTTTATTCACCTTGGACCTATAGTGACCTGAGGAATGTTTTCCTCAGGACAGGTGGCAAAAGTTCAGGGGGTTGCGGCAAGCAAACAGCTCAATTCAAGCCTCTGTACTTGTCCTAATTGTCCCTTTGACAAAGCAGGTCCAGTGACCAGACCTAATATCAGAGACACAGTAGGCTTCAATTAGCCTAAATTTTAATTTACACTTAATACTAAATTATGCTTTACGTGGGTGCAGAGTCAGGTCTTTATACTTGTGTGGCAAGCACTTTAGTGACCAAGCCATCTCTTTAGGCCCTGTTTTTTTTTTATAGGCAGAAATATTAGTTGTATAAAGTAAAGGAATGCACCATGACCCAGCCACACCTCCTTATAATGTGCTTTGATCACGCTTGCCCCCTATTTTCCTCCTCTTCCTCCTCCTCTTCCTCCTTCTCCTCCTCCTCCTCCTCTTCCTCTTCCTCTTCTTCTGCACCATCATCATCTTCTTCTTTTGTTTTTTTTTTGAGACAGGTTTCTCTGTGTAGCTTTCTTTTGGAACCTGTCCTGAAACTCACACTGTAGACCAGGCTGGCCTCGAACTCACATAGATCTGCCTGCCTCTGCCTCCTGAGTGCTGGAATTAAAGGCATGCACCACCACTGCACAGCTTTAAATTTTATTTTTATATGCTTCTGACTTCCTGTGTGTCTTTGTATCATGCGTATGCCTAGTGCCTGAGGAAGCTAGAAGAAGCTGTTTGTTGTTTGTCTCCCGGAACAAAAGTTACAGAATATTGGCAGCCACCATGGAGATGCTGGGAATCAAAACAGAGCCCTCTGGAAGAGTAGCAAGGGCTTTTAACCACGACTCCAACCTCAAATGCTAATGCTCTTTTTATACCTGTGTTTCTCATTGTTCAGTCTGTACATGGTTCACTACGAGGTATAAAGTAGTAATTTGGAAGAGAAACGATGAGGATTAAGTCCCTGAAATTCATTTATTTTATTTAATGAGCAGAATAGTCCTGAAATATTAGATATGTGTGGAACTTAAGTTTTTTCATGTTTACCCATAAAAAGTTGCAGTCTAAGTGTGAGTTATATGAATTAGATGAATGCCAGATTGCTTGCTTTCTCCCGGATGGACAGGATGGAATGACCATATTTCCACATCTTCTTTACAGTTAGGTTGTGATCATATGGATGCAGCTCTGACGAATGCAATGGGGGAAGAAACAGGTTCCCTCTTGCAAGGTTGGCTCTAAACTCAGTTACTCAGTTCTCTGTGCCATGTCTCTTCATTCCATAGCATTTGTGGGGATTACCTGTAGTGTATGGCTCCTAGGAAGAGCCTGAATCTCTCAGGCATCATATGGAGAAGATGAATCTAAAGGACCGTGTCCTGTCAGCTGGCCAGATGAACTTGACTTTCCTCCTGTCTTATATTCCTCTCTAGGGAGTCTCATTCTGAGGGTTCCTGGAGGCAGGATCGCCATTTCAGACTAAGGTAGAGGTAAGAGCCAGTGGCTGGCTGTTTTGCTCTTCTGACCTTCAGGTCAAACCCCAATATCTGTCTCTGGGATTTTATTAATCGTGCTACAATCCAGGAGTGATGTGTCAAGTGTTAGATCCATTTCTGGTTTTTTAGGAACCTCCCTATAAGATGACTACTCATATTGAAAACAACCTGTACAAGTTAATGTGATGGGGAAACATTGAGGAAAGAATGGAAAAGCAAAGGTCAACTTTTCCCACTGTTATCTGCACAGTCGTAGCTGACCACAGCAAAACGTGGTCTTGTCACCTAGGCATGGGTTAGGTTAACCAGATGCATGCTGATTTTATTTCTTTACGTGATCCTACAGGCTGACTGCATTCCAGATAAGAAAGCTTCTGAAAGAGTAAATAGTGCTTTCTTTTCAAATATCTTTGTGTGATAAATAATTTAATAACCCTCTTTCCTATTCTCATACATTGGGAATTACACATTTAGTTTTTGAGAGTTCATCCTCTAAGGGCCACTCAAGAATCCTTTCTTTATCTCTGGAAAGCTCCCTTCCACATGGCTGAGCCACCTGTTCCAAACTTAGTATTTTTCTAGGGCTGTTGGCCAATATTCTGGCTGCTTCTTGCTCAGATTTGGAGGCTACTCCACAGGTCCCCACATGTTACCAGGCCATGGGGCTTCTATTTCTTCACTGAGAGAAAATATTGCCCTCTTTCTGGACAGAGATCAGTGTTCCTTCTTATGCTCCTGGGCTTTTTTTCTTGTACTTCATGTGCGAACTTGTTTGGTTTGAGACTCTTCTGCCCTTTCAAGTTCTCCTCCCATTTTTTCCTTCTCTGAAGTCTATCAAACAGCAAAGTCCTTTCATGTGTGGGGTGAGGTCAGAGGTTTCCCTCTTTCTTTTGTTTTGCAATCCCTCTTTCTGTGATTAACAAGATCCTTTGTGAACAATATTCTCGACTTTGCTACATGCTTTGCTTTGATGTTTGTTGTGATGTCCTTCCTTAGTTACCTCATTATGCCACTAGAAAGGGCTCCGAGAAACCATTTGTCCCCACATCATGGGGCTCCCTTCCCTTCTCTGTAGTGTTCAGTACTGCTGTGGTCCCTTCTTGAAAACCACCCCTTCTTACTGCCTTTGCACATTTTATGTTTGCTTCACTTGTCTCTCTTCTGTTTGATTTCAACAATCTACGAGATGTTCTTCTGTCACCATTTTAAATATTACTTGATAAAGCTCTGCTATTAGTCTTCTCTCTTTCTCTATATTGTTCTTTATAGATTTTAAATTCCCACATTAGGAAGAGCGCAGTGGGGGAAGAAGGAGGAAGAAGGATTGTGGGAGTCAGAGGGGTAGAGGACACCAGGAGAACACTGCCCTCAGAATTAACTAAGCAGGGCTCACAGTGTCTCACAGAGACCGAACAGCAATCACTGAGCCTGCATAGGTCTGTATTAAGTCCTCTACATGTATATTATGGTTGATTAGGTTGGAATTTTTGGGAAACTCCTAGTAATGGAAGTGGGATGTCTCTGACTCTTTTGCCTGCTCTTGGGACCTTTTTCCTACTTCTGGGTTGCCTCGTTCAGCTTATGCCTAGTCTTATTGCATCCTGTTATGTCATGTTTGGTTGATAATACAAGGAGGACTGCTCTGTTCTGAAGGGAAGCAGAGGAGCAGTGAATCTGGGGGAGAAGGCATGTGGGAAGGTACTGGGAGGAGGCAAGGGAGAGGAGGCTGCAATCAGGATGTATTATTTGAGAGAAGAATGCATTTAAAAAACACCTTTTAAACCTGGCAGTGGTGGTGCATGCCCCCAGCACTTGGGAGGCAGAGGCAGGCAGACCTCTGTGAGTTCAAGGCCAGCCTGGTCTACAAAAGCTAGTACTAGGACAGGCTCCAAAGCTATAGAGAAACCCTGTCTCAAAAACCAACCAATCAACCAACCAACCAACCAACCAAACAAACAAACAAAAATCCCTTTTAAATACATTTCTTTAATTTTAAAAGAAATTTATTTTTTTAAATTAAAAAGGAAAAATGTTTAAATTCCTTTATTTTCACTATAACCTACATATAAGTATTTCTAAGATTTCCAGAATTGAAGACCCAATTTTCTATAGAGCATTTACAACCTGGATATCCGACAGCTATCTCCATCTTGTGTTCAGACTGCAAATCTATTTTCATTACACCCAAAGTTTCTTTATATCATAACTTTGAGAACTTTGTCCTGCTTTTGAAATTACTTAAATGTTCTAAATCTCAGTTTCTCCATTTATAAAATGAAATAATGCTCTTTAGTAGAATAGGATGCTGGAATAATGAGAAAAACTAGTATTTATTGCTTATTGGTTATGTCCATGTGCCAATAGAGCTAATATTTTCCAAGAATTGTTATTTATGGCAGGAAAGTAGAGTCTGAAAATGGTTATTGCTGCCGCAACTAGGATCCTGGGATTTGAAGCTCACTTTCTTTTTAATTCCATTCTTAGTGAAGCATAGAACATTAGTGTCTATGCCAGATATTGCTTCCCTGGGAGAGAGAAAAGCAATTTTTCCTAGTCGCAGAATCTTGGGTAGTTTTAGTCTCCTTTCTTCTCTAAGAAAATCCATAAGCCTGTGGGAGAATGCATGTTGCATGTCAAGTCTGCATGCATGTCAAGTCTGTATGCATGTCAAGTCTGCATGCATGTCAAGTCTGCATGAATGTCAAGTCTGCAGTCCTGGATTTGTAGTTTTCGTAATCAACATTTAAATAATTACCCCCAATTAAAAACATCTATGAAAACTATCATTCAGTTCTCTGATCATTGCCCATCACCCGGTGCAATGAGAGAAGGGAAACACGTGCCTGTTTCAGAATTGTGGTGTGAGATACCCAACTCACTCTGCAGCTAGAACAATGACTTGCCATGAACTTGGCAAGGACTTCTTCACAGAAGAAAGGTGATATAGTTAGTACTTGTCTTTCATTATGAATTTCCTACGAGTGGCCTCTAAGTGGATCCCATAATATAGTGAAATAATTTGGGTTTCTAAGTATTGTTTCAAAAAATTTTTCTTTCATCACTCGTGGGTTCAGTAGCAACAAGTCCAATGGACTCACAAATCAGTGATGCTTAAACTATGTATTTTAATTTTTGTTTATCTTTGCATTATGGGTCAAATTTAGTCACTGACAAAATCTTTCCAGAGGGAAAAAAATCATGAAGTCAAGCATGTAAACACACACACACACACACACACACACACACACACACACACACACACACAAATAGTAAATACTATTCAAAGAATTAACAGACCTCCCTGAGGGTCGTCATCAACACTCCATATATTAAAAGATCTTTGAAAATCTTTTCGAAGTACAAGAAGGAACAGAATACATTAACTACATATCTTTTTGTGTAATAAGAAGACATTTACTGAGTAAAGAAATGTATGTACGCATTGTGTTTGAATCAAAGCCGCTCCCATCCCTTCTGCTCAAATTCTCGCCCCCCCCCGATCTCTACCATCACTTACCCCTCCCAACTTTATATGTTCTTTTCTTCTTTTTCGAAAAACTCACTAAGTCCATTTAGTGATTCCTTTATTTGCATGGGGGTGAGATCATCCTCCCACTTGCATCCTGAAAAAAAAAAGATAAATAAAAAAACACCTGACTTTTCCTCTTCTAGCAACCATCAATTGACAATAATTCCTCAGAGAGGGAGGGACTTCGGGAACCCTTCCCTCAACCATACTCATATTTGGCAGGATTTATCTGGTGCATGCAGTCCCAGACACTTTTAATTTTTGTGTGTAACTGCACTGTCATGTCCAGCAATTACTGTTTTGCTGCAGACACCCACTTCCTCTGGCTTTTGAGATCATTATAACTCCTCTCCTGTGATGATCACTTAGCCTGAGGGGCAAAAGGTGTGATATAAATGTCCCAGTTAGAGCTGAGCACTCCAAAATATTTTATTCTTTGCAGCATTTGTGAGTCTATGTACTAATTGCCATTCACTCTGAAAAGAAGCTTTTATTATGAGGACTGAGAGGTGCACTACTATAATATAATGCAATACATTATAATAAGAACTTAGGAGAGTTTATTACTCTGTGTCCATTTTGCAGAATGATAATACCACACTCTCCCATGTGGCCTATTTCCCAGTCAGTTACAGGTTTTTGGCTCAGTTCACAGTAGCAGGCATAGGCTACAGCTTGAGCAGTGGTCTTTGAATCCAATCAGAAAGTGCTTAGTTACTTCCAAAACATTTGTGCTATTATTGCACCAGTAGGCATTTCTTGCTAGGCCAATTATTATTGTATCTTACAGGGTTCACAGCCCGGCAAAACTAATATTGACCTTTCTCCTTCAGTATCATGCATAGACTCTTGCAGCATTATGGAAAGTATCTAATAGGAATAAAGCTTCCATATAGATACCTGCCTGATTTCGCCATGTCTAGTGACGCATGTATGTGGTGCCTTTGGCAATAGGGTTTTACTAATGTGCTCTAGAGGGTAACAAAGAGTAATGGTAGTATCCTGCAATGTTTGGAGTGTTTACACGCTCCTGCTTACCAACAATTCAAAAAGAGGTAACCCAAACTTTGCACTGAGATTTTTGATAGTCTGTGTTGTCTGGGATAGTTATTGCCCACTCCCCATTATAAGTTAACTCCATTCAAAGTATATATGCATATAAGTTAACTCCATTTAATGTATATATGTATATAAAGTATACACACATATAAAGTAAATACATATACATATATATGCTTTATATATATAAGGTATACAAACATGTGCGTACACACACACACACACACACACACACACACTTTAGGAAGCTTCTACAGCAGTAGGTTTCCATGTGACATTTTCAGACATCTTTAGTGTTGGCATCCTTTCTCACACTCCCTCTTTTATCTGACCCCCACATCCCTAACCCATTAACCCTTCCTGTTCACTTCTTCCCCTTTCCTCCTTCTTAGCACTGACATTATACTACTCTTTCTTTGAACCTCACTCCTTTTCTACTTACTAGTTTCCTTTTCTCTCCCCATCTTCCCTTGGCCCAGTCTTGCCTGCCTTTTGTGGGTACTTCAATTTAAATGCACACACATCTAAAGATTCAAAGCTAGTATCCACGTAGGAGAGAACATGAGACCTTTGTCTTCCTAGGTCTGGATTACCTTATTTAAAAGAATTATTTCCAGCTTCCTCCATTTATTTGAAAGTTTCATGGATTATTTTTTTCCTTCCAGCTGAATAATGTTGGCTTATGTATATGAGCCACATTTTCATTAGCCATGTGTGTGTTGATGGACATTTAGGTTGTTTCCATTTCCTGGCTATTTTGAATAAAGCAGCAATGAACATGGATGAAGAGGTATTTCTATGGAAGGATATAAAGTTCTTGGGGAATATTCCTAGGAGCAGTATTGTTAGATTATCTGGTTGATCTATTTCTATAATAATGAGGCACCTCTGCATTGATTTTAGCAGTGGCTGCATCAGTTTGTATTTCTAGCAATAGTAAAAACTGTTCCTCGTTGCCCACATCCTTGCCAACATTTGGTGTCATTTATTGATATTATCCATTCTGAGTGGGGCAAGATGAAGTCTCAAAATCATTTTATTTGCATTTCCATGATGGCTAAGAATAGTGAAAATATTTCTCAACCATTTGTACTTCTTTTGTGAATTCTTTATTTAGTTCTATGCTTCAATTTAATTTTTTCTTGGAATTTAGTTGTTTTTTAGTTCATTGTGTATTAAAAATACTAACCCAGTTTCTGATGTATAGCAGGGAAACATATTTTACCCTTCTGTAGACTCCCTATTCACTTAACGATAATCTATAGATTTTTAGTTTCATCATGTCCAATTCATCAGTTGTTCAGTTGTTCTTAATGATTGTGGTATAGGGGTCTTGTTCAGAACATTCTGCTTTCTTCTTTATGGGAATAAGGGTGTTAGATCTTATGCTAAGGCCTTGATCCATTTGGAGTTCAATTTTGTGCAGAATGAGAGGCAAGAATATACTCATTTGGTGTTAAAGGTTTTGGGGATTTGCTTATGAGTAGATAATGGAGAACTTATTTTACATTCTTGTTTGGAGAAATTAAATCTTTATTTTTTGGAGAACATATTTTTATCCTGAAGAATCAATAACATAGCTAAATAATAACATAACCATAGAAAATCAAATGTACATAGTGTTCTAACAGTCAAGAATGCTTTTGTCTTATTTATTTCATGGCTTGACGGTTTCCTTTTATTTGGTCTCAGTAGGTTATAACATTCACGGTTCACAATAGGTGGCCTTCCAATTAAGGTTAGCTCCAAAGGCTCTTACAGATATAGTCACTCAAACGCCTATCACTTAGAGACAAACCATTTCAATTTTCATAAACTGCTGTTGGTGTAGAACAAATCTAATGAGAAAATTTGAAAATAATTTTAGAATTATGCATATCATACTTTTTATTCTTCAATGAATATGGTTCTCTCTTGCTGCCCTGCATTTCTGAGAAACAATTTCTAATTCAATGCTAATGACATCACGCCAGGCTTTAGAAAAAGAGCTCTATAGAAGTTCCTAAAATAAAAGGAAGATGTAATAGGCGAAAGTGAAAAGGGCAGGAAAAACCATAGGGATGTGAAATATTAGCACATCCCCTAGCGTGTATTCTCAGCACAGTGACCTCACTAATATTATAAGACTGTAATGGTGTATTTTGGGCGTGTCTTTTGTGGTGTGCTCACTGTTGGCTCTGGTTATGGAATTATCATATCTGAAAGAATAAACACACTATCAATCATCTTTTTATAGCTACTTTCAACACATACCACTAACCAACCTACTTTGTCTTATATGTTTGTATTTTTATCTAACATTTTTCAAGTTCTTAGTATGTCCAGGCATGATGTTTAATTTTTTTATCAAGTCAGTAAATTTTCTTGGTAACTCTGTATAGTCCATGCTGTATTTTAATTCAAGAAAGGAAATTAAAACTCAGAAAGGTGATGTGAAAAGCCCAAGGCCAAACAGATAAAGGCAGAACTAGGGTTTGAATATAGTTCTTACAGATCCAGATCATACATTCATATTCACTGTAACATATTGGAAACTTTGATCACAAATATGACAAGTGTGTAGGCTCTCTTTTATTCCTGGATTTCAGTTCTTGCTTTCTTTTTAAGGGATAATAATAGAATATAATAAGATTAAAAACCTAACACATCAGAGTCGGACAAGATACACAGGTCCTTTGCATAAATATTATGGCTCCCCATTTAGTACTTTTATGGGATTCCTGAGTGTACAAATGGGAGTCTTTGATTTTGTGCCTTCTCTTAGGCTCTTTTCTGTTGGTTTATTTTGTTCAGTCTCGGTGAGTTCTTATGAGCTTTGCACAGTTGATTTAGAGGGACTTGTTCTTTTGTCCTCCATCCCCTCTGGCTCTTAAACTCTTTCTGCCTTTTCTTCACTGAGTTTCCCTGAGACTTGATGGGAGGGATTTTATAGAGACATCTCATTCAGAGCTATGTGTTCTAAGGTCTCTTACTCTGTATAATATCTGGCTGTGGAGGGGAGGGATCTCTGTATTTGTTTCCATCCGATCCAGGAGGAAGCTTCTCTCCGATAATGGTTAAGTAAGGCACTGATTTATGAGCATAGCAGAATGTTTTTTAAAAATACATACATATATATGTGTATATATATGTGTGTGTGTGTGTGTGTGTGTGTGTGTGTGTTAGTATTTGGTTTTACCCTGTGTCTCTCGGCTATTTTAACTCTGGTTCTTGGTCAACAAACAGTGTCAGGTATGGGCCCCATCTCTTGGAGTGGGCCTTAAGTCAAATAAGATACTGATTGTTTATTCCCGCAAGTTTTGTGCCACCATTGCCTTAGTATATATTCCAGGCAGGACACCATTGTAGATTAAAGGGTATGTGGCTATTTTGGTATTTATGTTTCTCTTGTATAGGATTGTTTTGGCTATCCTGGGTTTTTTTGTTTTTCCATATAAAGTTGGTTACTGTTCTCTCAAGGTCTGTGAAGAATTTTGATGGGATTGCATTGAATCTATAGATTGCTTTTGGTAGAATAGCCATTTTTACTATATTGATCCTCCCAATCCAAGAGCAAGGGAGATCCTTCCATTTTCTGGTATCCTCTTCAATTTCTTTCTTCAAAGACTTAAAGTTCTTGTCAAATAGATCTTTCACTTCCTTGGTTAGAGTTACCCCAAGATACTTTATACTATTTGTGGCTATCGTGGTAGGTGATGTTTCTCTGATTTCTCTCTCTGCTTCTTTATCTTTTGTATATAGGAGGGCAACTGAGTTTTTTGGAGTTGATCTTGTATCCTGCCACATTGCTAAAGGTGTTTATCAGCTATATGCTTCTCTTTGGTATCATGCAGAGTACCTTCATGTACAAAAAAAACTATATTCTGTACCAAAGATGCTAGAGCATAGTGGGTGAAGGTTATATGTAGGCACCAGCTTAACTTCTCATGTTCAATGAGTTGTGTAGGTGTTGTCTTCAGCAATGGGGTCTTGTTGTAAGTTATGGGGAGCAACCTAGTCTTGGCAACAGGCTGAGTTGTTTTGGAATTTCCATGGGATCCCTGTGGCCAACAAATCAATTAGATATAACTCAATCCTGGCATGGAAAGCTTCATTTGGTAACAAGAGACGGTCAGTGGGACTCTGTTTCTTGCGTCATTTAACAATTTCATTCAGATTTCTTTTATATATGCATATATTTTAGAAGACTTTGGGGGGGGGGGTTAAGCCAATAAAAAGTCTTTATTAGTCAGCCAGTGTTCAAGACCCCGGTGTAGCCCTAAGTCCTTTACAGGGTAAGCTTTTAAGCACAAAAGCACATTCTTGGTTGTCATGTTACAGTTAGCCAGAACCACAGGAGCCAAAAAGCCAGGTTAGTACATCCACAGACTTCCCCAGAACCATGGACTTTGATGAATTGGGTCTTTGTTTTCGTTTTGGCAGGTGGTGCTGTTTACCTGCTGAATTTTATGACCTCTGCATGGACTTTCCATCATCGTGTCAGTTGTGCTGAAGTCTGGCTGTCCTGTAACTCTCTATGTAGAGCACGTTGGTCCCAAACTCACAGGGATTCACCTGCCTCTGCCTCCCAAGTGTTGAATTGAAATGTTATATTCTCTTTTTAAGATGGGGTGGGGGTGAAGCTCTTTGCTATGTTGTCAGAGCTGGCCCTTGTAGTCCTCCTGCCTCAGCCTTCCACAGTGCTGGCACCACAAGTGTGTGCCATGCCATTAATTCAACTTAAACACACAGACACACAGGCTGGGCGGTGGTGGCGCACGCCTTTAATCCCAGCACCCCGGGAGCAGAGGCAGGCGGATTCTCTGAGTTCGAGGCCAGCCTGGTCTACAAGAGCTAGTTCCAGGACAGGCTCTAGAAACTACAGGGAAACCCTGGCTCGAAAAACCAAAAAAAAAAAAAAAAAAAAAAAAAACCACACACAGACACACAGACACACACACACACACACACACACACACACACACACACACACACACACACACACACACCATCAGTGCTCCCTCTAGTGGAGAATGCTAAGGATGTCTATAGCAGCAAACAATTTAGCAGCAGAAACAGAGGACTGAGGGGCTGGGAAGCTTGGCTCAGTGACTAAGAGGCCTGCTGCTCTCCCAGAGGACCCGAGATTGGTTCCCAGTGTAACAGGCCCCAGAAAGTTTTTTTTTTTACTGTATTAGGCTGCCATACTAACGTAGAGGCCCTTAATTTCAGCGATCTCTTCTCTAGACTCCTTTTCCTCTCCTCCTGACTTGATTCTCCTCTTCCAGCCACCTCCCAGCCATAGCTATCTGTTCTGTTTCTCTTTCCTAAGGGGATCAATCTGTACCCCCATTGTATTCATTATCTTCTGAAAAATTTGTGTCTAGTCTCCTCTCCTCACCTTTCCTCCTTGATACAGATAAGACCCTTCTTTTGGAATAGATGCAGATGTCCCAAAACATGGAATAAGTATTCTTTTCTTAGGCTTGTCACTGACCAATGTTTTTCTTTGCTATAGGCCTCTATTTCTGGAATCGTGGCTCCTATATAAAAGAATAGATTTTTTTTGTGTTGTTATGAATGTTTGTTCTCTTTTCTTCTGTTCAGGATTTATGAGTGTCTAATATATGGAAACTCTCTTCCTCATCACAGTTAGGTTAGCAGTTAAATTACGAGGTAAAGAAATAGGAGAAAGACAAAAGTCTCATGTTTCTTATTAATAAAATCAGGTACTAGAGAATATAAATGATATCTCTAAGAAGACTATCTTTCAATAATGAAAGTTAAAATTAAATAAACATCCACTCATTTCATATAGCACTATCTGTTATAAATCCCAATCCCACAGGGGCAGAGTTTAGAATATGATTCCCACAGGGAATTTGAACATAGAAGGGGAAATGGGGATAAATTACCCACATGTAGCTTATCCTTTCAAACTACCAAGTGTATTCCCCTTATCTGTAATGGAAGGACCCAGTTCAAAGTAGGAGCTGAGAGGCTAGAAGGGAGAAAGGAACAAAACTGATGCCCTGGAGAAGACCCCTTCTGATCAGTCTTGCATATTGTTAAAATAGTAAGAGTAAATTTGGAGGTGAGCCAAATAAAATATATTGCATATTACCAATAGAGCTATAGTTCAAATTTAGTATATACATGGCGACTGGCAATAGACAATTCTGGACATGGCAGTGCGCACCTTTAATCCCAGCACCTGAGGCAGAGGCAGGTGGAACCTTGTGATGTCAAGGCTAGTCTGGTTTGCAGAGTGAGACCACATTCCACAAAAAATGCAAATAAAGAAAAGGCAGAAACTGACTTTTTTTTTTCTGGTTCAGAGTCCTTTCTCTAGAGATACATAAAAGTGGTCAGTGAATTTACTTACTGTATTTCTACTACCCTTTCCCAGTTTTTATTAGTGTTTTCTGAAATTGCGTAATCTTCTTCAAATATCTCAAGACAGGAAATATTAAAAATGATTCCTTAGATGTTTCCGTTAAATATTTGAAAGGTAGTAGCTTTATGACTGGTTCTAAGCTGCTCACATTTAAGAACAAAGCATCACATACACTCGTACATGTGCGCAAGTGTGTGTGTGTGTGCGCACACACACACACTCACAGTCTGTTTCTTTGGTCAATTGCTTATGATCCTTAAAAGAGCTGTAGAAAATTGAAGAATAAGAGAACATCCCTCTTCTTTTGTTGTAGAAGAGAGATAAAAAAAGTTAAGAGGGGAATAATAGCTGAACGTTGAGATTTGGCAGACAGTACGATATGATCTGGTTTTCAATCAGTCTCCAAATGGAGAATTTAAAGACCTCCACCTGACATCAAATAGAAGTGACCCCTTGGTCATGTAGTCAGTGTTCCCAAGCTCAGGATGCCTTGCAATAAAAGATTTTTTTTTTGCTTTTTTCCCCCCTTTCATCCCTCATAATGCCCCCCCCCCCCGATTCTCTTTACTGCTTTCAGTCAAAGCCAATATAGCTCGGTGAAACAAGGCCATGTAGTGGAAAGAATGTTAGGATAAGATAGAATATTTTTGAAAATGAATACCTGCACTTCTTATTCCTCAAACCATGAGACAAATACCTGTAAGCATTCAGTTCACGTGTTTTCTATGAAAATACCACTTTCAGTGTTGCTGTGTGTGAGGAAGTTTTCATCTATCTGGGTATTTTATAACAGCAGATACACACCCTGTCTGTGGCATGGTATAAAAACTCGATTACTTTTAATTGAACTGATCAGAACCTAACAATGAGGAGTAAACACAATCATGTGTAAGGAGCCCGAGTCCAATACGACATTCCCGTTCCTGTATCACATTCAGATACCTTTACGACATTCCCGTTCCTGTATGACATTCAGATACCTTTACGACATTCCCGTTCCTGTATCACATTCAGATTCCTTTACGACATTCCCGTTCCTGTATCACATTCAGATACCTTTGTCTCATCGTTTTAGCGAAGATGTTCCCTGTCGGAAGAGGAGGGAGGAGTTTTGAAGGACTGGGGAACAAATCCTACTTTTCTACTTTTTAATTTATTAAACTCATTCATCACAGCTCTCCACAGTGGTTAAAAAAAAAAAAATAAAATGTCAGTAAATTTTGACGTTGTTCTCACGAGTACACGCTTACTTTGTCCTGGATACTGTAGAAGGTAAATAATATTACTAACGAGTCCAAGCGGAGTGTGACGCTTGGGCAGGATGACTTGTCAGGATCCGGAAGACTGAGTGATAGACACTGGAGAGTTACCATTCAGGCCACGTAGATTCAGATTCCACCTTTCCAGATGAAGGCATTTTGTCACTTTAACTATGGAATACACTAATAGTGATCGATAGAATCTATAGGTCTTTCGCCTTATTGATCTCCTACATGACTCAAGTTGAAGAAATTAAAATTGTGTTCTCGGTGATACGATGTCATTGGTCTCGCTCAGGCGGGTCAGTTGGGAAAACCTTAGGTCTCCTCCCCCTGGTATCCAGTGAGTGGAGGAACTGGTGAATAGTGGCCTTTGTATCCGCCTTTCCAGAGGATGTTTAAACACAGAGTGGAAACCAGGGGACGTTGTGGCTAAGTGTGGTGCTGACGACCCACAAGCTAGTAAGTATACCTTTATTATATTTTGTACAATATAGTTTTGAACTGTTCTTTCTCCTCTCGCAACCCCATCTCCCTACTCACCTGACTTAATGTCCTTTCCTAAAAATGCAACCAAAACCAAAAGTCACGAAACCCCCAAATAAAAGAAATAGAAAAGACAAAAAAAACTAAACAAAACAAAAACCCACCACAGATAAAACATATAGAATCTGTTTTGTGTTGGACAGCTACTCTGGGCTTGGCCTGGTACGGTTGCTATAACCATGACATTCCATAGGAGAAAACTGATTTCCCGCTTCCCAGCAGGTATGAATTGTAAACAGTTTCTTGGTTAGGGGTGGGACTTTGTCTCAGGGCTGGATATTGTCTCATTCGAACCTGCGCATGTTTGTATGGAACGGTAGGATTTGCTAAACTGTGTTGTTATAGTATCAGAAAATACTACTTGCTAATTTCTCAGGTCGTTTCAATGCAATCCAATTTCATATTGGATATTCAAATGCCCTACCCCTCTGCGGTGTAATGGCATAGTAGACATGAAATGATAACCGTGGATAAGTTCTGGATGATAATATTGTTCATTGTTTCCATTATTTGTCAAGTGTTAGAAGGTTTTGATACAAAATCGTGACTAATCATTAATATTCACCCTGTGATAGTCATTAACAGTTGTAAATTTGTGTGATTTTCAAGTTTCAGCTACATTAGCTAACATATTTCTATATAACACCTGTTATAATGCTACTTTTAGCTATTTTTTCTTTGTATTTTGGGCTAATAACTATTGCATGCCTTTTTTCCCTTCAACAGTTTTAGAAGTGATCTTTTATCTAATACACAGGATATGGATTATTAACAAAACTATGTGAGCTGATTCTGTCTCTAATAACCTTCAATGAACTTGAACACTAATAACCAGAAGGAAAAACTGACATATCTCTATCTGAAACTAACTGGAAATGCTGGCCTGGGTTTTATCCCACTGGTGAGTAGGCTGGAAAGCTAGTTTGAAGTCATCTTCCTCTCTTTCCACACTTGTTTTCTCAGTCATATAAATGGAGAAAGATGTCAGATCTGTGTCAGAGGGCCCCCTGAATGCCTCTGAACTATCTGCAATAGAAGCTCCTTACATTTCAGTTCAACTCTTTCTTTAGATCACTCAGGAAAAAAAAAGTAAAAGAAGTCAAATGCAAGATGAGAATAGTCAATTGACAGGAAAAGTCCTCAGAAACCATGAGGCCAATTCACCCGGAAGAAACCTTGGTCTTTTGCCAGGGCAGAGTTTGAATGTCAAGGGCAGGAGTCCTTGTGGTAAAAAGGTGAATATTTTCAGAGTTAAAGCAGCATTCTTTCAAATGTTTTTAAATGCCCCTGCCAAAGCTCCAATGGCTCGGCAAGGGAAGCAAAGGGTGCTTTTCTATTCCTCATTCTCATTTTGTTTTTCTTGTTGTTAAGGGGGAGCCACAAGCTGAGGTTAAGACCATGCCCTCTTGTGGTTCCCCTGTAGAGGAAGGGCCCTCACTGCAGGGATCATAGCCCTGACATAGGAAACAGTAGATATACAACACAAAGCCTAAACTGGCCAGCGTGGGGGAACTGGGATGTCTGTGCTTCTTCCTCAGAACAAAGAACATAGAATATGGCCAGGGCAGACATGAAGTTAGAGATGGATCAAAATTTGCCCTCCTGACAAAATCCCGCTGCTCTGTAAGTCCACTCATGAAGCTCTATTATGATTTTTTTTTTGCACACCACCTACAAACTGAGGCAAAAATTCTGGAAACAGAAGTTGACCTTACACACAGTTTTAAAATATAAACATGTAGAAAATGTGCTTATTTGAAATTCTCTCTAACCATACTATTTACAATATAATGATTACTTGATTATCTGGGCAAAAGGAAAAATACACAGCTAATATGTAAAAGAGAAGAAAACTAGAAGAAAAATAGGTAAAAGTGTCAGGTGAATGAGAAGAATGGTTTGGGTGATGAAGGTCAGAAATAAAAGGGTTGCTTGTCCTGTTAAAATATAAAAAAATAGAAATTTGCAGCCTAGTTTTGAGTATAAAATGATTGATAGGCATCTATCTTTTGGACCTGTCTTTGTTTGTACATGTTGTAGGCATGTACACATGTTTGTGGAATGCTTGCATGAAATTATTTTGATTATTTTTCTGGGGAGTGAGAGTAGTGGTTGGTAACCCAAAGGTAATGCTCCTACTGTTTTGACTGTTAATAGTTTTTCTATTTAAAAAGTTGTTTAAGTGCCAAACCATCAGCACACATATCTAAATTGGATATGGGACACATTAGAGAATAGCACTCTCATCCTCTTGTCTGGAGGGTAGATGTAAAGAGGATAATATTCCGTTTTCAAATTGAAAATTTCCAGCATCTACCCTTAGCCTGGTATAGATAGAAGCTTTATATTCTTGTTATTACTCAAATAAATAGACACGGTGGACAACAAAACGGGTAGCTGGGGTCACTGGCTGTAAATGTGGCTGACACCCAGTTCCTGGTTAGTCTTTCTTTCAGTATTATGGTGTATTTATTCTCTTTGACCCTGTCAGGCAAAGAGTAAAGACAATATCTTTCCTAAGCAAGAAGTGGTTCATCTTTTTGCCCATGATAAGCCCTTGATTGACCTGCCGTGCAGCTAGGAATCAAAAGAAAAGCCGGAGTCTTTTTGAATAGCCAGGATTGGACTCTAGAGGAAACAAAACAGATGACCTTAACCTATATCAGTCATCCTAATAGACCTAGATAAGTTATAGACAGTACTCAAATAGACCCCCAAATAGAGTTTACAGGGAGGGGTGTAGAGTGTGATGCTTTTAATAACATGAAGGTCACTAATTAATAAAAGAGAACATTAAGTAATGAATTGAAAATAATTCCTACAGGAAAATCCAGGGCTAATTTGTACTTAGTGTCTGCTAGATGCTAGATTTTACATGACCTCAGTATTAGTGTGTTTTTGCTTTTGTTTTAATATAGATGAGAAATTTGAGGTCAGAATCATTAAACACATTATAGGACAATAATTCAAAGTTAGCCCTTTTTTTGGAGCCTAGATTGGGACAAGGATTTTTATAAGACACAATAATGCCTTAGCTCCTAAGGTTAATATGTTATTTGAGAATCTACATTCTCAACTTGCCGCTCCTGTCTAGGGTTGTGTGTGTGTGTGTGTGTTTCTATCTGCTGTGTTTTCTAGGAACAATTCGAGGCAGAAGAAAGAATGTAAAAAGAATATTAGGGAAGTGCTTGCAGAGTTCTGAAACAGAGATGAATGGCTGGGTCACTATGCAAGTGCATTGTGCAGAACTTGTGTGGGGGATGTTCTGACAAGCATAGGATGCTGATGGTAAGGTTTCTATAACCCCATGGAACGCAGAACAGAGGATGTCCATTCACTGAATTTCTTGTACCTGGGTAATGTTATTCCCCTGCGGGGGAGAATTTCAATTACCTCTCTGTTTTTCACAATTAGTTCATTTGGACCTTCTAGTTCTATTTATTGATCCTTTTTGGAAAAAATATGAATTTTCTCATCTATGCACAAGATTAAATGATCAATGGATAAAATCAAGATTCTGAAAATCAGATACAATATTTATCTGTAATAGTGATTTTGATGGTTTTACTGATCTTTGCTTATTCCATGGAACTTTTAAATTTCTGAATCTCAGTTTTTAAGTATTAATTCATTAAAAATAAAAAAGAAGAATGCAAATAAAGTATTTCCACACCAATTCGGAATTGAGTATAATAAAGGGTTCTTTATTTAGGGGTGACTCAGATTACAGTTCTCTGTACAAATGGGGAAGAGGAACTGAATCCAGCAGCGAGGAGAGAGAGAGGGAGCTGGCTCAAGCCTGTGCTCTTTTGGTAGTTAAGGCTATGCCCAACCTGGTCCAGCATCTCAAAGGCCATTGACTGAAGGAGGTTCTCCAGCATTACATCCCAGATGTAATCCCCTCTTCTCCTCCCAGTTCCTTTCCCCCAGATCCTCTCTGTTCCCATCTGTACAATCTGCTCCTCCGTTTGTGTTTAGAAAGGGGCAGGCCTCCTATGAGTATCAACAAAACCTAGCATTTCAAGTTGCAGTAAGACTAAGCACCTCCCCATGTAGTAAAGTTGGGCAAGGTGACCCAGTATGAGGAGTAGGTTCCAAAAAGTCAGTAAGAGAGTCAACGACAGCTCTGCTCCCACCATTAGGAGTCCCACAAAAAGACCAAGCTACCAAACTGTAATATCTAGGCAGAGTGCCTAGGTCAGTCCCATACCCTTTGCTTTACAGAAGTTTCAGGAGTTCCCATTTATTAATTGTTGCTCTCAGTGTCTGTGCTACTGTGCTTATATTTAGGAAGTGGTCTCCTGTGTCAGTGCCTTCAAGTGTACTTCCCACTTTCTCTTCTATGAGGTCCTCTACAAGAACATCATGAACTCTTAATCTTTGAGCAAACCCTCAAAATGTCTTTTACAGACTTTTAAGATTAACATACAAAGTAATGGGTTTCATACATACTTTGTTTTAATTGATCCTCTTTCCCATTCTTCTCCTCCAACCCTTACTCCACTCTTGCTGGTCCTCTGCCTGCATCTTGCTTCCATATGTATTCTGTTACTTCATTCAGCTCTAAACCAGAATATGTCATTTTTTGTTCCATGAATGTTATATGACCAAAAACTTGAAATATGTCGGGGAATAAAAATTTATCACACATAAACTGAAAACAGTTCTGTGGATGAATGGCACTGGCTGGAAAACAATGGGAACTCTCTACACTTAGTATTTATATGCACACTTAGCAATAGTAAAAGTGGTAATCTTATGAGCATTTTATTAAAACAAAAATAAAAAATAGATCACTTTATCTGTGGTTCCCTACATTATTCTTTTGAGTCTATAATGCATCACTAGTGTGACTCCTTATGTAAAATTTAGAAATATAAATCTGGTCATACACCGGTACCTTCAACTGCTCTTAAGGGCCACTCTTATTTTAGTTATTAGATAAGGTTCAGCTTTCTAGAATGGGGCAGATCATTGGAAGCATCTTATTTCTGGCCCTCTCAATTGCCATGAGTGGAGTAGCCTTTGCCACATTCCTGTTGTCACAGTGTGTTAGCATGTCGTAGCCCAGAACCAACAGAACCAGGGACTATGGACTCAATTCCCCCTTAATGTTTTTTCCTCACATATTTTGTCATAGTGATGAGAAAAGTAAATAACATGAAGGGATAATATTGAAGGCATCTTGGAGAATCAGCGAAGGTGAGGTTACCTAAGATGAGTTTTTCCAATATGGTTTGATATATTAGTACAACCTGCTCCACTATCTAGTCAAACTTAATGAGAGAGTAGGCTGGCTTTATGGAGCTTTAAATGTTCTTATTGTTAGAGAGTTCCAATAGCCACTGTAACAGGTTTGCTCTGTAGAGGAAATGGGGGATATCTTGGTCCTCAACTGAACCACTTGTTTGGGGATCCTTTATCTTCAGTTCCATGCCAAACTGAATAGGTACCCCATAGTTGGAAAGTTTCAGACTTTTAGATAGAATTCTATGTTAAAGGAAAAGATTAGAGATCCATTGGTGGTAATATTTCCAGAGTTGCCTAGGTAGTACAATTCCTTTATATTTTAGGTCAGGAGACAGACTGACAGCAAGAGCTAAAACAAGGTGACACAGTAAGTGGGTGAGTAATTCCTGTCTAGATGCCATGCGTCTACATTTCCTGACATTCCATTAAGACTTCATGGTTTGTAGTTCAGATTTCTTAGATCCAAATGAAATTAGATATTAATGTTGTTCGAATGGCCCACTCACTAAGGAAGTGTGTTTACCCATCTTTCTGATAAGTTGGGCTGGTCATCAAGCAACATAGCCCTTAAGTGTCCTGGATGATTGTTGCCTGACAGTGACCTATTGAGCCTGTTTTTCAGATTCCCCGGGAGGTCAGAACAATGAGTATTGCCTGGAGAGGTTCCCTGAGCTTTTTGGCTAAACCAGTTTAACCCATAATATTGAAATGGGGCGAGTAGCCAATATTTACAGCCTTTTCAGCCAAGGAACCTTCACAGCACTTATTACCAGGAGGTTTTCCACGATCACCACCATCACAATAAAAAAAGGGAATTCATTTGAGAAATCAACCCTTAGGCTCAGTAAACAAAAATACAAGCACATCCAGAAGCATAGCTTACCTTTGCCAAATTCTTTCCCATCGTCAGGCACACAACCAAAGAAACACTGATTTCAAGCCAGAGTAGGGTTTAACATGTGGGCTTCTCTTTTAACTTTATCTTTCCTTTCATAACTGCCTTTAAAGAACTTTTAATAGATGGAGTTTATAGTTTTAGTGTTCCTAAATCTATTGCATTCCAGAGTTCCTAGATTTTAGAAGACTGGGATATAGTAGAATGGATTTCTGATAAAATACTCTGACACAGCAAGATGCCAATATCTCTTCCCACTGCCCAGAGCTGTCCAGAGTCAGAAGACCATCTTCTGGATGTCCATATGACTCTGTGAACTAAGGTTAGATGGAGCACTTCAAAGATCACTGAGTTCTCTTTTTCACCTTTACTTCATTGCACAGACATATTTCTCATATGGAGACATTTGAACTCTTTTAATATACATACAACAGGTAAGCTCATAAGAGAGACAACTTGTGTTGCAAACTTCAGTTGCCATTTTACCAGTGGAATCAAGATAGTGGAAAACTAAATGTTTGGGTAATATGTCCTCCAAGAAATGTGGACTGGGAGTGGGGTGGGGGTGGGGAAACAGCCCTGTGCTTTGACCTCTTCTGGAATGATACATAGTCTTAATTTTCTAAAGATATGTCTTTTCAACTTGTTTTATCTCTTTGTTTATAAAGTTGTTCTCACTACAGAAAAGACAGTGGGGATATGTCATTTTTCATTTTTAAATTCATGAATTATTTCAGAGGACTTAAGACACACTCAAGAGGGAGATAATCATGTCTGCTAGTCAGCTTCCCAGGGCCAGTGAGGTCATGGACCTTAGGAAAGAATCTATGACAGCCACTTTGTTAGACCAACATAATTCCTTATTACAGTCTAATCATATTCTTAGACACACAGGTAAGTTTAGCTACCACCCCTAAACAGAAGCTGCTTCTTTTGCAGCAAATGAAAGTCATCACAGAAAATCATAACTAAGCATAAGGCAGAGATCAATGGATAGGGGGCACCCAGCCCCAGTGGAAACTCTACATCACATTTCCTTCATGTATTGGTCAGGGGAATATCATTAAAGAGGAGCCAGAAAGATTGCAGGAGTCAGAATACCAGCAAGTCTGCTGTGAAAGTCCCTCCTTTAAATTGATGCATGAACAAGACCAGAACAATAGGAATATCAATGGACATGTTAACCTGGAAGGGGGGAAATTTCACAGGGTTTCATCCCTAGAGAAAGAATCATATGCAACTATTGACTGGTGGGAGAAGGAGAATTAGTCTTTCCCTGGGATGAGCCCTAATTGGTTGTTTAATGCAGAGTGGTTAGCCTGAAGCTATATAACTATATACACACAAACAAAGAAAGTGGCCTAAGCCTGTTGTATTTACATGTATTCATGGATACACACACACACACACACACACACACGCACATACACACACATATGTAGCTAATGTAACCAAGAAAAGAGGCTATCAACTTTAGACAGGAAAAGCATGGGAGAGGTTTGAGGAAGGGTAGTTGGGAGGGCCTGGAGCGAGAAAAGTGACAGATAGAAATAATACAACTACATTGCAATTAAAATATTTTAAAATAAATAAACAAAAACACGAAGAAAAGAATGCACACACACTGTACATACATTTTTATTTTACTTTTTAATTTTTTTTAAAAAAGAAAACAAGCTATCTTTTTTCATTATGCATACCAATCCAAGCTCCCACTCCTTCCCATCCCCTCCACATCCCCTCCCACCCACCCCATCCACTCCATAGAGAGGGTAAGACACATTGCTTTTGGGGAAGGTCCAAGGCCCTAATAAATAAATAAATATATTATAGTATATATATATATATATGTATAATATATATATATATATATATATATATATATATATATATATTCTATATAGACTGAGCAAAGTATTCATCCAAAGAGAATAGGTTCAAAGAAATCCAGTACAAGCAGTAGGGATAAATCCTGGATAAATCTGTCTGCCCCAGTGATGCAACCATCAACTACAATCGGTGGGACTAGTTTGGTCCTATGCTTGTTCTTCCCAATCTGGCTGGTGTTGGTGAGCAAATTATTAAATGATTTCCACAATAAATATTAACAAACTGACAGAAATAATTCTTTTTTTTTTTTTTTTTTGGTTTTTCGAGACAGGGTTTCTCTGCAGCTTTTTTAGAGCCTGTCCTGGAACTAGCTCTTGTAGACCAGGCTGGCCTCGAACTCACAGAGATCCGCCTGCCTCTGCCTCCCGAGTGCTGGGATTAAAGGCATGTGCCACCACCGCCCGGCCAGAAATAATTCTTAACAGGTACCTTGTGAGGGTAATATTTTGATAACTTTTCAAAAGAAATATTAACTTCTGTTAGCTAAGATAAAATTATATACCAATAATGTATTAAATTCTATCCAATCCCTTGTGAAAATATTATATGCATTTTAAAAAATTAAAGTTATTTTTATCTTTCAGTGCTATGTGAGTTAAAATTTGTTTTTATCACTTTCTTAATTCTGTGCAAAATTTATTATATATATGGTAAACATTGCATCATAATTAAAATACACTTTGGAAATTTTAAAATGTCATGTAATTTATTGTCTATCTCTATTATTAATGTTTATAATTAAAATTCAGGTTTAAAGTACTAATACTTTCATTTCCTTCCATTATTCTAATGTCTTAAGTTCATTTTCTTTTTCTAGAGTTTGCGTATGTGTGTGTGTTTCTACATGTATGTCTATGAGTCTATGTGTCTATATATGTGTAGGTATTTTATTAATATAGTACATGCCCCAAGGGCACGATCCTTTTGCTTTAATGCTTTTAATATCACACTGTATATTCTTACACTTCTGTATATGCATATGTATACAAGTACAAACACATGTACGTTTTGTACTGGTGATATATACAAATAAGTATTATTGGTGTACATACAGATATAGAACACTAAAGAAATCAGCATCTATTATAACTTGAAGATGAGGAAATATATTTAGAAAGAGGTGTCTTCAAGATTATAGGAAGCTTAAGAGCCAACAGAATGACAAGTAAAGGACAATGGAAAATAGTTTCAGAAAATGAAATGTGTTACGTAAGATAGAGAGATAGATGAAATTCTTTTTACAGCTTGGATAGGAAATGTCCCCCAAAGGTTCATGGATTGAAGGTGTAGTCTCCCAGTAGGTGGTGCTATTTTGTAAGGTTCTGAATATAAGAGGCTGGACATAGCTAGAGGAAACAGGTCACTGTCATCTTGGGGGTTGCATTTTATCCCCTGTTCTCTCTAGGCTTCCTGTCCCCATAATGGGAGTAGCCTCTGCCACATCTTCTCAACAACATGATATTCTACTTCATCACAGTTCCAAAATCAATAGAGCCGAGGACTGTGGACCTAAACCTCTGGAAGCATGAGTTGAAAATAAACGGTCTCTTACTATAAGTTATTCTCTGTGACATTGTAGTCATAGTTATGAGGAATTAACTATCAAAGTCCTGCATATGAATCAAAATAAAGGGGAAGAACAACACAACACATGTGGGTTTGAGTAGATCCCTTATTCTTGTCTAAGTTTAGCTAAGTTTAGCCTTCCAAAGATGTTAGTGGGACAGGCTTAGCTTCATGGTCAGTAATTAGGAAGATGCGATGAGGTCCTCACCTGCTTCACTCCCATGACTCCCGACCGCCTACTTGGGCAATGAAGACAGCTTCATCAATTCTCTCCCGACAGCCACACAAAATAAATCACCGAAGGCCATTTTACCCTTGCCCAGAGACTTTCAAGAGAGGATCTCAAAGTGAATCTGGGCTGCTGTGTGCCACAAAGAAGACCAGCATCCCTCTTTGGCTTTAAAGGGTGTCCCATTGTGAGAGTGAACTTTAGGTTTTATCTCTCCCTTTGAAATAGAATACATCAAAGTGAGACATCTAAAGGCGAAGACACAATGATCTCCAATCCAAAGCCAAGTTCAAACACACAGAGATGAGTTGTGTTATTATGAAATTGTATTTGCTGGCTGAGATGGGGGGACAAAGAAAGATTAAGTTGCAAACATAAAGCAGACCTTGAAATTCCTATTAGTCTCAGGCCCCAGGGCACATGCTTTTTCGGCAGGACACATTTTTTAGATGTGTGGAGCAACAGCACATGCAACACATGGGGCTTCCCTTTGCTCTCAGTCTGAAATGAACAGAGTTATTAAAGTGAAATTTATTAATGATGAGATGATGGATGAGGAAAGCCAGTTTGGGAAAGCTGTTACTGAGAAATGTTTCCTTCGGGGTCTAGGTTCATGCTATGAAGGCTGTATGGAGTGTTAGCTATTACAGCTGCGGCAATGGCTCTCACACCTCAACTTTCTAAAGCATATTTTTTTTTTGAGGAAGGCACACCTACCTAATTGTACCTGTGATTTAAACCTTAAATTTCAATAAACTATATGTGCATCAATCATGTTAAAGGATAAATGCTTTCTGCTACAAAGAATTTAAGTTTAAAGAAACATTTTAAATCCTTCCATTAAGAAAAATCTTGTCATCTATTACTCTTTTGCCTGCCGATGCCCGGCTAGTACACAAATGGTTTCTATGGCCATTTCCTATCCACTCTCTACTTTAAAATGCCAGCCACAGGACAGGTAAAACCTTGATTCCTTCTCCATACCATCTTTTATTATCTCAGTTGAGGGGCTCAGAGCCAGACCCCAGGACAGGGTCTTGAGTGAAAGGTGCTGACAAGGAACTAGGAGCAGGGAATCAGGTGGCAATGCAGGAAGGAAAGCGGTTAACCAAGCAGGGGTACTCTGAGTCCCATCACCCTTGGTAAATGCAGATGGTTTTCCTGTTCATATAAGACACTTGCCTCTCTAGGGCTCCTTTGCTTTGCTGATCGTTGAATTCATGTTGTGCAGGGATGTGGAAGAACAATCTACACAGTGCTAACTGCTGAGGACTTACACCTAGCTCCCATTCGTACTTCTTTTGTTTTTACTCTAACTCTTTGGCGGCCCTGCCACTCAGCTTCCAAAGAGTTACATGGAATCTTATTCTTTCTTATGAATGCTCGGCCTTACTTTGGCTTGTTTCTTACCAGCTCTTCTTAATTTAATTTACCCCATCTACCTTACCCTCTTGGCTTTTACCTTTCTCCATTTCTGGATACCTTTCTTTAATGATTCTGTGGTTTGCTATGTAGCTGGGTGGCTGCCCCCCGATCCTCCCCTTCTCCTTTTCTCGCTCCTAGATCTCCACTTCTCAGATTTTCCCTCCTATTTATTATCTCTGCTTGCTGAACCCACCTACTTCTCTCTCTTGCCTTGCTATTGGTTGTCCAGCTCTTTACTAGACCGATCAAGTGTTTTAGGCAGGCAAAGCACCACAGCTTTACAGAGTTAAACAAATGCAATCTAAAAAAATACAACAAATCTTTGCATCACTAAACAAATATTGCACAGCATAAACAAACGTAACACATCTTCAGCTGATATTTCAGAACACTGATTTATTGATATCAACTATCATTAGTATTTTAAAAGTTTATTTATTTGATTTTATGTTGTATGTTTTTTCTGTCATATATGTATACACACCATGCATCTTCCTGGTGCTGCTGGAGGTGAGAAGAAGCGATTGAATACTCTAGAAATGGAGTTATAGATGCCTGTAAGCTGCCACACAGTTACTGGGAACCAAACCTGAGTCCTTTGCAAGACCAAAATTTTGCTCTTAACCACTAAATCATCTCTCCAGCCTCCAAACTAGCATTTTTTATTATTAAAACTACACTCTTTATTGACAAATAAATACCATTTTCGTGGAGCTTCAGGTTAAACACTGCCCTCAAAGGCAAATTATATTATTCTTTCAAAAAATAACAAAAAACTCTTATGTTATATATCTTCCCTCCGGGTCTGTACCCCAAAGATCTGTGGTGCTTCAGTTTGTTCATAGAGATCGGTTATATTTGAACACATTAAGCATTTCACCGGAGCTGCTGGAGCTCCCACAGTCCTTTCTCATGTCACTTTGCAAATGAAAAGGGCATGGTTTTGAGAAATGAGTCCACCTGAGCCTGAATGAGAGGAGCCCAGGAAGCTCCTGTCTGGCATCATTTCAGAGATTAGTACGGGGTTTGTGAGGCTGTCAGCGAGATGCCAGGAGCAGCACAGAAAGCCCTATCTTCTCCCTTTGTCCAGTCTAAATGGAAATTTGAACTTTCATGGCAGTTTGTTTGCCTGTTAATGCCTGTGCTCTGTCAACCTGAAGATGGCTTTAGATTTCGTAAATTAGGTATGGTGGGTGGCTTAAAGAAGAGGTCATTTCATTACCTAGGCTCCATTTCAGAGTCAATATGCACGGAACTCAAACCCATGGGATGCTGTCTGGAGGGGAGGATGTCAAGGGCCAGCAGCTGGTCAGAAGTAGCCTCATGCATGCCTCCCAAAAGATAGAAAACTACAACGAAAGAATAAAGGGTAAGAGTACACCGTGGTCTAATTAGCATTTGCTTCTTGTAGCCCTGGAAATGTCAGTCACCAGTTGGTAGCAAAATAAAGATGTAATGTTAGTGATAATGAATTAAATTGTGGCCATTTGCATGGGAATGCCATGATAATGATCTGAAATTACCATTGTATATATTCCCCTTGACAGTTCAAAATTGGACTCCAAGCTAATAGTGTTTTGGATGAACTTTAAACCAATGAAATTGCTTTGAGTGAGTACACTCCTTTTGGCAAGCCATGTGGATTTCAGAAAGTCAATTTACCTCTGCTTTGTTCAAGCTGTTTGGTAATTGATGAACATACCATAAAAGTTTTAATGAATAACCCAGGGACCATTTAACTTATTTACTAGGTAAAAGTGCAATGCATTTGATTACTTTCTCTAATCTGGCTCTCCAAATGAAGCCGATTCAGAATAAATATAATCTCCCCCTTCTTTTTAGTTTGCACAAAACATTGAAGGCAAATATTTTCCGAGAGTCTGAATGAAGGAGCTGCATTCTCTCCCATTAGCTTTGATTTATACCACAATTGCAAGACTCAGACATTGCTTAGGGAGAACGTATGTCTGTGTGCTTGAGAGCTAGAGGCTGTGCTGTAGTGGGGATGTGGCAACCCGTAGAATCAGCACATATCTTCACAGCATCTGTTGTGTGAATAACTCCACAGCACTCCATAACTGAGAAGCAGTTAAAGTAAGATACATCCCCCCACAACGTTCTCTCTGGCCTCCTGCAACCTAATTACACTATCATGTGCTTTCATAAGTAGATCTTATTACGGGATAAGTGTTCACATGTATCTTAGTTTCCCATTCAATTGTGTTTCTTGGCAAGCTGTTGTAGTGTGCTGTTAACAACTCAGCTACATACACAAGGAAGGTCGTGCTAAAGTTAGCATAGAAAAAAGCTGTGCTCAGCCATAGGGTCCCAGCTGAAGCTCCTGCAGATCTGGGTTGGATTTATAGCCTCAGCATTAAGTAGCTGTGTCTTCTAGGGAGCATTCATTCTATTCCTCATGCCTTAGTTTCCACATCTGGGATTATGAACTGCATAGAGTCTGCTGTGAAAATTACACGCGAGAACTCACGAACCAGGGTTCTAACACTCATTTAGGGATTTTAAATTGGAGGGTTCACAAAATGCAGATTCTGGCCTCCACCCACATTGATTCTGATCTAGCACTTCTAAGATGGGGCTTGAGAACGTGTGCATTTCTATTAAGGTTTCAGGTAATGTTAGTTCAGGGGCCACACTCTTGTGAGAATCATTCATGTTTGGGGGTGTAGCTGTTGGAAGGTTCCCTTCCCTTAGTCTAGTGGATGGCCTCTCACCCAGACACATATGTGTAGCATTAATCAGATTTAGTGAATTTCTCAAAAGTAAAGGAGTAGGGTATGAAGTTTGGATGGTTATTGGGAGGAGGTTTGGGGGAGTTGTAAAGGAAGAAATGGGGGGCTGAAAGTGATCATTAGTGATAGCTACTAACTGGAAAGATGAAAACTGCCCGAGAATTCATTTTTTTCCTACTTTTGCTTATTCTCCTAGAGGTTTCCAAGCATGTTTTATTCTCCTGCGTCATTAACTTCTCCTAGAAACTAACATAGTCAGTGTCTAAGGACTGAAGAAAATGGAGTTCTGAGTTTCAAAGCTCTAGAAAGGGCAAATTCTAAGTGACTTCGTTGTATCCTTGATTAAAGAACAGACGCTGAAGTCATAATGTTCTGATGTGATCTTAACTCTTTATTGTCCATGTGCCCTTTGTTCAGTTTAAATTCTGTAAACTCTTCTTTTCTCACTTGTAAAATAGGTGTATTGATGGTACCTAGATCCTTAAAGGGAAACTGAGACCTGGGATGTTCTTAACTTTGGTCAGAGAAACAAACATTTTTTTTTCCAGTGGGCAGTAGTCATTGCTGAGACTTGTGACTGGACAAAACGCAGACAATAATTGACTATGAGAGTTTAGCGCTAAATGGAGTAGCTTTATCCTTACCCACCAAAGCTTAGGGAACACTGGGGAAGATAAAGTGGAGAGAATATAGGAGCTAGAGCTGTGGAATGCTAGCTTCCAGATGTGATATGGCTATTGCACTCACAGCAGATGTGGTCACCTCTACAAGATCTGTCCAGGGTCAAGTCATCCAAAACTCTAGCATGACTCTGGTCTGAAAGGTTCCACTCTAAGCTAGGGAGCTCTTGGCAGTGGATAGCTACTAGCGGAAGGAGAACCATTCACGTTTGCAGATGTAGCTGTTGGAAGGTTTCCCATGGTCTAGTGGATGGCCCCACAACTACATACATATGTGCAGCATTAATCAGATTTAGTGAACTTTTTAAAAGAAAAAAGTAGGGTATGATGGGAACGTATTGGGGAAAGCCTGGGGCAGTTGGGAGGGAAGAAGTTGGGGGATGTATGCGATCATGCTTTTCTGTAAACATGTATAAAGTTTTCAAAGAATAAATTAACAACAAAATAAAACAAAAGCCCTACACTTTTGTTAAATACCTATATAGAATTCCATTGGATGGACTGAATATAAATAGCTTACTACAACTATGAAGGTCACAATGAAGGAATATCTTTTGTGTATAACTTTGAACTTTTCTCACGAATTATGATGACTTAAAAATGTTCAATGGTTCATCATTCATGCAAGTTTTAAATGTTTTGAGTGGTTAGTTACACAGTTAAAAATAGAGCTTATTGTATCACATGACTTTTGTTAGCTAATGATCATTCATTCACTTATTGCGTTTGAATTCCAGATACCTGCTGTACTTTTAATTACAGAATTAAATAAGTATAGATTCATTTTTTTTCCTAAATGAACAATAGGTCATAAGCAAGGTACAGTGGTTGGAAAGTACTGTGTGTGGACCTGTTTCTGAGGTCATGGTTGTCTATCCAAACTTAGTTTATTCTAGTGTGTGGCCGGCTTTGAAAATTGCCACACTGACTAGGAATTGAATGATGGTGCAGACCAGGAACACTGTTGAGATTTACTGCATCTTGCTGGTTTTAACAAGACTTTACCTCTAAACCATCAGATAAACCAAACCAGTGTGACTATAATTCAATCCATTCAACCCACTTGGGGGACTATTTTGTAATTTAGTGGGAGAGTTAATGGCGGCTTCACCTTCTCCTCCTCCTCCTTCTTCTCTCCCTCCTCTTTCTCCCTTCTCCCCCTTCTCTTCTTCTTTTGCAGGTATAGTGATTCCCTTTGCAGCTGTGATAAAAATGAAAACCATCGGGGTGTTCTTTATTGTTAAATCCTCAAATTAGACGTATATAGGTTTTCTCTGGTCTGTATCAAGTCTCTGTGACTAAGAACCACCTTACTTTGTTTTATGTGGTTGGGACATGTCAGTCAGTGATTTTCTGGGAGCAACATATTAAACCCGAGGCCAGATAGTCTCTAGATTAACAGTCTGTTTTTTTACAATGTTTCTTAAATACTTACTTTATTAAAAATCAAAATATGCCCGAAAAATACATTCTATGAGAACAATTTCTTTCAATGGGAAAGAGGATTTCTACGAATCCTAATAAAAATGAACTGCTGAAACCCTCCTCTGGAGTTTTCCCATGGTTAGCCAGCAGGGTCTTCTCTGAGCCATTTACTGTGCTGTGCTCAGAATCCCTGATGTGCGGATGAGCCGAGCGCTTCACATGTGCTGTAGAGTAATTCGATTTGTTTTCCCTGGGTGGAGATATTAAGTTCTAAAAAATAGTAAAATGTGCTTGCAGTGTTTGAGAAAAGTAAGAGCTTCCTTGTTACTGTCTTTTAAGCCTCTCAAGAAGCCTAGAAAAGCTTTGGGTTGAAAGAGTTTGCTCAAGTTCATTCCATTATAAGCATCTAAAGTATTCAGAAAAATAACCAACAATAGACGTCATGGCCCAGTATTGCTGGCCCTGTCTGAATAAGCCTTACTGCCACTTGTTGGTATTATTTATTAAGAAAATAAATTGTTTTTCTTGTCTTCAAACATAAAATGATGCCCCCCCCCGCATTATTTATAGTCTTGTTGAAGCCAATCTGACTTTAGTGCTTTTTATGTGCGAGGCGTTATGCCCAGTGCTTTATGTGTTATATCTCATTTAATCATTCATCTGGACATTTGTGTGCAGAGCAGGTGAATGGCACCAAGTTAAGCTTGTGACTTACAGAGTATTACCCATGATGGTTTGAAAATACCAAAACTTCCTGAGTAGACGACCCGACGAATGCTTTCTTCTAACATGTGGCACTATCCAGTGGCTCAGAAAAATTTGCTAGGCTTGCCTCATTCCTTCTCTATTAACTGTAAGTGACTCAAACATTCATGTGTTTGCACATGACAGGTTAAGACCCCAGTTACCAGAATCAGGCTTGTATGGCTGGAATTGGTTCAAACTGGAACCAGGTGTAACGTGTTCAGTTCTTAACAAACACTAGCAGGGAATATGAGTGGAGAAAGATTTATTATCCAGAGCAGGTCAGGAAAGCATGGGAATTATTACCAAAACATACTTTCTCTGAACAAAAGAAGTGGGGATAATTTTTAGGAAGCCTGTGTGTATTCACATGGGATAGTATGTAAGGATAATATATTCTTTTTTTTTCTTTTTTCTTTTTTTTGTTTTTTTCCCCCCTCCCCCCATCCCACCCCACCCCTATGTTCCCATTTTTTGTCTGGCAATCTTGTCTACTTCCAGTATCCAGGAGGATAACTATATGCTTTTCTTTGGGTTCACCTTCTTATATAGCTTCTCTATATATTCTTGAACATGTTCAATTAAGGTAGTATATTCCTGAGTATGTTTGTTCGATTTAAGGCCAGTGCTCCAAAAAGAAAGAGGATAGATATATTTTAGAGTGTGTCTAGCTGAAAGTTGTCCTAATTTATTTTTTGTTGCAATAATGAAACACCAATCAAAAACAACTTAGAGAGGAAAGGTTTTATTTGGCTTGCAGGTTACAGGTTGCATCCAGGGATGCAAGGGCAGGGGTGTGGAACAGGAACTGCTTTACTGTGCTGCTAATGAACTTACCATGTTTTTCTCATCCAATTGTGTATTACTCTCAAATTTCTGGCCCTCTGGTTCCGTATTTGATTCTGTGTGTTAGATCCAAAGCTTTGTGTATGGTAACATGCCATATTGGACTCATGCTCCAATGTGCTTTGATATCAGCACGATGGCAAGAGTTATTAAGCTTTTATAGATATGAAATGCATTATTACATGGCGTACTGGCTAGTTTTGTCTGTCAACTTGACCCAAGCTAGAGTCATCAGAACAAGGAGCTTCGACTGAGGGAATGCCTCCACGAGATCCAGCCGTAAGGGATTTTCTCAGTTAGTGATCAATAGGGGAGGGTATAGCCCACAGTGTGTTGTCATCCCTGGGCTGGTGGTCCTGAGTTCTATAATAAAGCAGACTGAGCAAGCCAGGAGAAGCAAGCCAGTAAGCAGCACCCTCTGTGACCTCTGCATCAACTCTTGCCTCTAGATGTCAACCCAGCTTGAGTTTCTATTCTGACTTCCTCCAATGGTGGACTATGATTTGGAAGCTTAAGCCAAATAAACCCTTTTCTCCCCAACTTGCTTTTTGTTCCTAGTGTTTCTTCACAGCAATAGAAACCCTAACTAAGACACATGGATAGGTAATGAGAAAGAGCTGGAACAATAAGCCAGATGTGACGTTTAGATGAGTTACTAGTAGGGAAGGTGATAGGGAGCATGACTGGCGAAGCTATGTGTTGATGGGATGGCAATATTGTATGGTTTAGAGGTTTGGAGTTCTTTTGTGTAAGCATAGCTGGTCATGATGTCTCGACATGGGTAGAATGCTTCTTTTCAGGGGAAGCTGCTCTGTTTTTCTTGCATGGTAGACTGAGCCTATGATGTTTAAAAGTCACTGACGGTGAGCTGGCTTCTGTATGCATCTAATCTTAAAAGGGCATTTTTTTCAGTCTGTCCTTTTGTGGATTCTAGAAACTTGTCATGGAAAAAAAACCATCTTGGACAGTTAACTACGAAAGGAAATTAGCTCTGGATGTGCCAAAGCCTTTACAGCTTTCGTCAGCAGCTCCATAAATCGTGGTCTCTAAGTCTTTTCAACTTGATGGTTTAGAATATCTTTAAGACACCTGTGCTAGGCCACTCTCTGTTAAACCCTGGAATGTGACACTGGAAAGCACCACAATGTTCTGCTACACAGCAGAGAAGCTGCCACCTCTGCTGCCCACCCTAAAGGAGAGGAACCAGCAGCTCAGTTTTCTTCTTTCCCGGGTTCCTGTCCTTGTGATGATCAAGCTGTGATGAGTTTTTACATGTCCACATTGCTCCTCTGCCTCAAGTGCCTCCTGTGTGTCAGGTATAGTTTAGACTGCACTCAGGTCCGTCTCTAGTTTGCGTGCTAGTTAAAGGAAGTGTGCCAAGTGTAGCTGTCAGAATAACAGAGCATTTCATTTAGGCCGGGGAAAGGCGAGGTTTCTGGAGGGGTGTGCAATCTGTTTTTAGGTTCTTTCCATTACATGGCTCTTTGTGTCCTCCTCCCTGTGTTATCCTTGAGTCTTTTACTTATATTCAACAGAATACACTTGCTATATAATTCGAAGCTTCGGAAATAATGCTTGCTTCTGGCTGTATTCATTTTTCTTGTAGACAATGGCCTCTCTATTCTCACAAAGAGGGTAAGCATGATGTACGAGGTAGATCATCAGGATGTAATGGGCAGAACTTGCTTTTGCTAGTGCATCACTTAAACAGGACCAGGGAGAGATCCTGGTGGTACTCTATACCTTTAACACGGTCTTCCTTTTCCCCTCCTACAAGACAGAGAGGGACTCAATGAGCAGAATCAGCGATTGGGGTTTCAGATGGCTGCCTTTGGTAGAAAGATGTCTGAGTATTGGGCGTGGTGGTCGGGTAGATTTAGAGCTGTGGTTGGGTACATCCTTATGGTGCTCTGTACTCCCGTTGAAACACCTTGTTTTGAATGAGAATGGTAGAGTGGCTAGAAAGGGAAACAAAGATGCTTCTGTCCTTAAATTTGATAACCCGGGGGCTTTGAAAAATAGCACTGGTATCAACAGTTTTAGGAAAGCTGTGTTCTTACTTATTAGCAAATATTGAGAAAGAGGAAATGAATAGCCCCATTTGGATAGCTTTCTCTGGGAGAGTGTGTTTGCGGTTGCCTGTGCTGGAAACAGAAGGCTGTAAGGGCCAGTTGTGGCAACATGGTGCTGACATGGATTTCTAATATGAGTAAGCTAAAATACGGCTGATGATGTACATTTAGCGGACTGAGAGTCAGCACAAAATGGCTGAGCATAGACCCCAAAAGTAAATAGTGGTGTTATACAACTAATTCTGGGAGAATTCCGCTGTGATGTGGACTCTGCCTTGAGTTCAGATCACTTTTGCCAGCCTGTGTGTGTGTTCTTGTCCGTAGGCCTGTGTGCCTGCCTCATCTGTGCATGTGCCTGTTCCTGCCTCTGTGTGGCAGGTGTACGACGACTGGTCTTGTGTTTCCTGCACAGCGACCTGTGTGCTGGTCAGCGAAGTATGAATTATCTGCTGATACCTCCTCCAATCTCTCCAGTCTCTGGGTTTGCTGTCACCTTCATCCCCATTTCTTGGCCTTACAGCATGGACTTCACAGCCATGGAGCGCCCAGGGGAGTCTCTAAAAGAAAAACTGCGTGTGACAATTATTAAAAATGACAAGAGGAGAAATAGCAACACTAAATCAAGCCTGCTGCAATAGGAGTGAAGACTGTTGAAGCAGTGGGGACAGATCGAAATCAGCTTCTCTGAGACAAAGACAAGGTGTGCTGGGTTAGCTAGAGGAGAGGTAGCGAGAGCTGTGCACGGAGGATGGTCAGCATGGCTAAGCATTTGTGCTTATTAACTGTGCTTGCTGAAGCCAGGTGCCTGCCTTCCCAAACACATGGGAGGCAGGGACTCTATCTTTCTCTATAATTGTATTTCAGAAGGATTGTACTTCAGAAGTCTAGCTTCCAGAACCAGAAGGAAGACTTCCCTGTAATGGAAACCAGCAATAGAGTAGAAGATTTACATTTCCATTGTGTGGGAGAGGCACGGACACACATTTCCTAGAGTAGGTACTCAGGGGCCTCTTGTCAAGGGTATTACAAGCACTTGGTCAAGTAATTATTTCTTTCTCATGGAGTGGAGTGAATGGAAAACAGGCATGGGTCTCCTCTGATCCTCTGATCTGCTTCTTGATCCCTGTGGTTCCCTTGTCAATGGTATTGACTTAACCTGCTACCTGATGCGCCTCAGCCTGGAATTTTTTTTTTTTTTTTTTTGCATAGTCCAGATCGTGAGAGGAAATCCACATTGTAAGTTTATTCTAGAGTTGCATGAACGTAAGGTATAAAAATGATGATTTAACATTGTAGAACCAATAGGTTCATGGAATGGGGGTAATATAAAATAACTAAAATCAATGTGGTAAATGGTCCTGTGTCCAGACATTATGCATGTGAAGAATGTTCAGTGGGGGCAGAGGTGACACCTCAGTCAGTAAGCCAAGTAAGCACGAGGTCCTGAGTTAGAGTCTCAGCACTCTGAAAGCTACACATGATGGCATGCATGTACAGTCCTGGCACTGGGGAGGTAGGTGCCAGGTATATCTGCTCCTCACTGGATAGTCAGTCTAGCTTCATTGGCAGATGTCAGGTCAATGAGAAATCCTTACTCAAAAAACAGAGGTGAATGACCCCTAGAAAAAGGAGGTCCCGAGGTTGACCTTTGGCCTCTGTAAGTGTATGTCACACATATGCACCGGCACACGTAAATGTTCAGTGAAAATTAATTCAACTGCAGGCATGTAGCATAAAATTATCAATGGAGAACAGAAATGTAATTCATAGGCCACTGCTTCCCACCAGTCACGGCCACATACATATTAATAAAAGTGTGGGATCCTGGATGAAAAGGTTTTATATTACCTCCCTGACGGTGTTGCCTCTGGGAGCAAAGGCTGGACATGAGTTTGGGCAGGGTGATGAGTTTCTGTCGGGTCTGGAGCATTTGATTTCTCATGAAGAAGTTCAAATCAAATCTGACAGAGTGTGGATTTCTAATTTTTAGGAAGGAAGCATTTCTTTTTCTCATTCTCTTTGGAATTTCGATAATTTTCAAGGGAAAGGAGAGAGGAAGGGAAATCCAGGGGTGTTCCCTCCTCCCTTAGTACCCCATCTCCTAAAGAAGTGGGGGAGGAAAATTGAAGATGGATTTAGGGAACAGCCCCATACCACACGGTGCCTGAGGGGCTGCCATACACAAGCATTCAAACAGGCTGTCAGGGAGGTGCTGATTGTTTTGGCTGCTTCTGCTTTCCTTTGATTGAAGCAGCACAGGTTTTAAGAGCTTCAAACCCCAGCCCTGATCTGAAAATGAAGTTAGGTGTTTGAGAAACAGCTGTTGGAAACAGCTAGGCTCCCTCTGGAGCCACTGGTTGGCTTCAAAACAGCTGCTGGAAGGGAGGGAGGCAAGCGAATTATCTCGGGCATGTATGTGTTGTGGTAAAACAAAAAGGCTTTCCCTAAATAAAGCATGGCTGGCTTCCCTATGTTGAAGGAAACAGGTCTTCCCCCACCTGTCTGTATGTTTCCAACAAGGAACTTACAGTACCTTCTCTCTTCTTTTGAGCTCTAGAAACCAGAGAGGACCAGTCTAATCAGTTCTAATCGGTGGGAGATAGATCATAACAGTTGGTTCTTGTAGCAATATGTTCCCCATCTAAGGATTTAAGTGTGGAGAAAGATATCTGAAAAAAAAAACCCCTCAATATAATAGAGCCATTATTTGTATAACATTTACATTGTATTAGGTTTCTAAAAAAGTAATTTCAGAGATAGTTTAAATACCTGAAATGGTGCAAATACTCAGCCATTTTAAAATACAGGGACTTGAACACTATTTGATTTTGGAGCCAATCCCCCATGAATGCCAAAAAACAACTATAATTAACCTTTAAAGACTCATTTCTTCTCCTTTGCCACTTGAATTAGACCCTTGATGATTTCATAATCATAAAGAACTTGGGAAACGGTAGAATACTCTCGGCTAATCTCATTTATGGGCACATGCATTTTATTAGAATAATTTATTAGATTATTATTAACTATTCCTAATTCACGTGAGACTACTCCAGTTTTAGCACGGAAAGACTGGTATTGAAAAGCTACAGGGTATTGGACCAAACGGTGACTGGTGCGCTATGGTTTAGTCCTGAATGCCAGTCAAATGCCCATTTATTTAAAGGTTGGACCCAGGGTGGTGCTACTGGGAAATGTAATTAGAGGTGATGCCTAGTAGGATGTCTTTAGATCACTCGAGTACCATCTCCAAAGAAAGTGTGAGATCCTAGTCCTTTCTTCTTCATTTTCTTTCTGACCACAGGATGACGAGTTTTGTGCTAACTGTTTTACATACTCTCCCCATAGTGTGCTGCCTTACCACAAAACCATGGAATGGGGTCAAGCAAGCATGGACTAAAATCACTAAAACTATGGACCCAAATAAACCCTATTTCTTTAATAGTTTATCTCAGGTTTCGTTACAGCAAGAGAAAGCTGACTGACAGTGGCTACCCTGCATTCTATTCTGGCATGTGACAGGAAGTCAGGATGTTTGGAATCCTCCATCAATTTTTAATCCTAATATCAATTTGATGGATAATGAATCTTACTGTTTTTTTAAATATTTATTTATTATGTATACAATATTCTGTCAGTGTGTGTGCCTCAGGCCAGAAGAGGGCACCAGACCTCATTACAGATGGTTGTGAGCCACCATGTGGTTGCCGGCAATTGAACTCAGGACCTTTGGAAGAGCAGGCAGTGCTCTTAACCGCTGAGCCATTTCTCCAGCCCTGAATCTTACTGTTTTATCTTGTTATTAGTCTAGAACTTTTCTTACTATGCTAATAGCAGAGATAGCAGGACACACAATATTTTATTTTTCCTTATACCCTTCATCCAACTTTGTTTTATAGATGCTGTGCTCAGATGACTGCCCCAACAAAAGCACTTAGCTAAAAATGGGTTCCCAGGGTGGCACTAACGGGAGATGCTGCGGACTTTCAAGGTGGAGAACTGAGTGACAGATCTTTTTGCTGACTTGGCATCCTCAGAAGAGATGGCTCACTCCTCTCTATGTATTTCCTGGCTTATGCAGTATTTTGCTGTAAGATGTGCTTCTCACCCTTGCCTTCATTCAGATTCCACAGCAATGGGTGCTGCTGATCTTCAGCGTGGTTCTTCAGAATCATGAATGAACCTCTTTATCTGTATGGGAATCAGTCTCTCTCTCTCTCTCTTTCACACACACACACACACACACACACACACAGACACACACATGCGTGGGCACACATACACACAGAGAAACAATAAATATTACTATCTCAATTACTAGTGCTTAAACTTTAGTATACTTAGCAATCATCTGGGTATATCATTAAAAATACAAGATTTGGAGCTCCATTCATGAGATTCTGATGTAGGAACACAGGGAGATGACCCAAATATCTGTAAATATGCAAGGCAACTTTCATTCCTCACTGATGGGAAAATGTTTAGAAAAATACATGTTTAATCTCTTATCCTATATTTATAAGACAGCCATAACTTGCATAACACGGTCCTTTTTTGTTTGTTTTGTTTTTCAGACAGGGTTTCTCTGTATAACAGTTTTGGCTGTACTGGAACTTGCTTTGTTGACCAGGCAGGCCTCAAACTTGTAGACATCTGCCTGCCTCTGCCTTCCAAGTAAGGTGGTCCTGTTTTATACTTGTTGATCCACTGAAATTATCATTGATGCCTCCTTTAAGTCCCTGATGCTTTCTGTAGCAGATGGATCTACAGACACCTCACTCACAAGCCCACACACCTGTGCTTAGTGGACTCTGCAGATAGAGCATTTTCAATAGCTACTACTCTTCATTCTGGATCTTTTTTTCTTTTTCTTTTCTTTTTTTTTTGTTCTTTAAAAATCTTGTAGCATCTCTTCATGACTCACATAGTGAAACTGGCCTTCAATCACACTTTCAAATATTATGCATCATCACAATTTCTTTTTCCGTCACAAAATTTAAGCCCAGGGTAAGAGTCTAGTTATGCTTTGTTATTGGATAGGAATACTTAGGTTTCCATAATGGAGATACTGTAGTCTGAAGTTTCAATGGGTATATGATTGCTATGAAAAGTCTCACCTCTGTGGGTGCGGTTGTTTCTATTTTAACCAATAGTCCTTGGAGGCCAATCCAAAAGTACTGATGACATTTTTTTTATTACAAGCCATCTTTGCAAATGCTACAGCTCAATTGAATAATAATGATGTAAACAAAATACTCTAAACTTCTGAAAGGACATGCTGCTTAGACACAAATTGCTGAAGTCTGTTTAGCCATGGGTGTTCTGCATGGAAACTGTTTCTATGTATCTCTAGCTTAGTAAAAATGAATATATTGGATAAGAAGTGATGACATGTAATTTAGTAGCTAAGACCTCAGAATATATGTTGCTTGCATGTGGAGTCTTGTCTATTTTTATTGGTGTGAATTTGGACAAATTATATTAGTTCTCTTGTCCTTAATATTCACTTCAATAAATAATGAAGATACTGGGAAAGGGGGGTTTAAAAGACTAAATAGAATAAGCCAAGCCACTAAGTTTCTTATTGGTGCAGTATCTATCTCCTTGGCAACCTCTGACTTCAGCCACAGCATCACTGACAATTCTAGCTCACACGAATGACTCTCTATCACAAACACTATTTGTGCCCCTGGATTTTGCCCCAGGGGTTTCTTCATGCTTCTGGAATTTCTTAGGCTCTGTGTAGAAGTAACCCTGGTGGTCAGCGGAGGCACTCTGTCACATCCTGGGGCTGGGAGCCACGGGCTGTGATCCACATATTCCTGTTCTTCAGAACAGCCTTGAAAGTCACAGTCGAGCTTCCCAGAAGTCTTGGTGTAATCGCGCCTTTTTTTTCCGAATCAGTGGCCTTGGCAAGAGATACTTTCTCTACTTTTGGTCCTTTCTGTCTCCTCTCACTATTGTTTCTAAAGATCACTCTCCCCAGGATTTAGGTTCAAGTTCTGTTCTAAGGAAAACCAAATCGAGTCATATAAAACACAACAGTCAGTTCTCAATGAAAGGAAACCATATCCTCTAATAGGAATAAAAATGACTATACTTTCCTTTTGTGCTTCAAAAATGAACTTCTTTCTCAAATGAATTTAGGATAAAAACATTTCCCATCTACATCTAAATAGTTCACATGCCTGCCACCCTTTTTATTTTGCTAAAATCGGTATCTATTGTTTTGCACGTTTTGCTTCACAGAAACGATCCAGGGCGCAGAGCTGTTTTGTTCATCCCTCATTGGGAAGAAAGGACACACAAACAGAGGAGGTAGATTGAATCAAATAACCTTACAGACTATATTGCTGCGTCCTTAACGTATAAGAGACTGGCTTCCTCACTGCCATTGCTAAGTGTTACTGTTTGTTGCACAGCCTCGTGTCCTTAACAGTTTTGAGATGTGAGCTGCCATTGCCATTCTAGTTTTCCAGTTACTCCTCAGAAACTCTTGTAGACATCCCGGAGCTGAGCTCATCTTCTCAGCTCTTCCTAACCATGAAAATTTCATCCTCGGCACAGGACACTTAAAAGAAGTTTAGATATATGTCCTGATGATTGTGCTGCTAAGGAAGATTCTAGAGTTTATGGAGCTGAAAGGAATGCAGCATCACCATGGAATGGCTGTTTCTAACACATTCTCCCTCCAAAATATCAATTCACTTAACCTTTTCCTTCCTGAAGAGCATTACTTTTGATATTTTGATGACCCTTCATGGAGTTAAAGAGACAGTATTTTGATTTAGTTTCTTGAACTATTTGTGTCTTTTTAAAAATAAAAACATTGCTTTTGCATAAATTAATAAATTGTCCATTTGTCACCTCCTCCTTTTCAAGAGTCTTTTGTGTGAAACACTTGGGGAGGTAGAAGGAAGTGAGTCCCTAGAGATTTGAGGCCAGGGTGGTCTACAAAGGGAATTTCGGCTCCAGGGCTAGTGAGACCCCGAGTAAAAGTCTTTTGAATGAGTCCTCACTGGCCATGGCTATGGAAACCTTAGATGTTCCTCTTTCGGGTCATATCGTACTTTGTGCTTAGCCGATCAGAGACAAGTTAATGTACAGCTGTGTTTCTCTTATCTCAACTCTAAGAGCCTTGGAGAATGACTTCTCTTTGATTACAAGTCTCTGACACACAAAGAAGTTTCATGAACATTTGGTCTTCGCAATAGACTGTATTTTCTTCAATTCTATAAATTTAGTTAATCAGTCTTTCTTTTGAGAAAAGTGCAAAAACTAAGCAACACAATCCTATGATCTGATCACTTGTGTCGAATGCAGACACAGTTTCATTCGGAGGAGTCATATCTTCTCTTTAGGGTAAGTGAAAGAAATATATGTTGCGAAAAGTAATTCTAATTATAATGAACTAGTCCTCGTTAATGTTGGTTTGACACCTTAAGCATCACAAACAATTTGGAAGATAATACAGGTAATGCCTAACAGTAGCTACTCCAGGCATTGTGCTGAGCTCTGGGCTTCAGTTTCCTTATTTGTAATTATGTGAACTGAGTGCCATGCCCAGATTAAATATTAACAAGCTATAGTTAACACAGCCTGGGAAAGATGATTTCAACCATGGCTTGAACAGCATCTCTTTCTCTCTCTGTGCCTATTAGCTATAGAATAATAAACCTGATTTCCTGCCCACTATTTCATTTCATTCTTAATGCCAAGAGACTTTTTGTTTTCCTCGTTTGAGGGTAAATGATCCACTCTGGAAGGCTCATCACTTAGCTGCCCGGTGCCATGTTAGAAGGGACAGGAGAAATCCTGTTTGTCTCCCTTTTTATTTCCCCTGACACGTCACTTTGTCCTCCTCTTTTGATTTATACGCCGTCAGAACCTCAAAGACTCGTGTGCTACATGTCTGAATGGTACAGGCTTTTTCTTTCTAAATACAACTCTGCTGGGGATTGTCTTAGACCTGGTTCTATAGACAGCAGAGCCTTAGGCACAGCTGTGTGCTAATACATTATAGGGGAGGGCAAGTCTCTGGAAACAGAAGTGAGGCAAAACAAAAAATTAAGTGAGAAAGGAAAGGGGAAGAGGCGATCAATTACTTGGCTATCCAGTGGGCACAGCTTTATAACTGTCAGGGTGATTGTTCAGTCTTGTGGGTTATCTTCCAAATATCTGTGTGGAGACTTATTTTGAATTTCCTTTTAAAAATACGGTTTAATTAAAGCAGAATTACAACACTTTCCCCTTCCCTTTCCTTCCTCCAGACCCCTCCCAAGTACTCTACCCTAACCCCTCCCATGCTGCCCCACTCTCAAAGTGATAACTTACTTTTCTTTGATTATTATTCTTACATACTTGTATTTTGAATCTTCAGTCTTGATAGGGGAACAGAGACTAGTATCCCCATTTTCCATTGTCCACTGTTCTCTCTGTTGAGTACCCATTGTTCTGTGCTTCTGGATTATTCCATTCAGATCTTCTGTAGTGGACATTCGGGTCAGTTCTCAGGAAAGTCTGATCCTAAAACAATGAAAATGAAGTTGTAACAAACCAGAATAAGTGAGGTGATTGACAGACTGTCTGGCCATCGGGCTTGTAGGTTCATGGACTGCAAGTGATCACTCAGGGCCTCTGATTGACCTAGTCCTTCTAAGCAACGAGGACACAAAGAGATGTCTGTTGTGAAGTGTAAAGACCTGTTGCTGCTACTTCGCTAAATGGTCCTGTCAAAGTACCTTCAAATTATTCATCTTATATCCATAGACCTTGACTACTTTCAGCTTTAGTCAGAGAAGCTTCTTGTTCAGTGGGCAGTCAAGAGAGAGAGATACACAACTGGTCAAAATGTGGAAGAGAGTAGGCTAAGCCCTCAACTTCAAATAGAACAACTTCCTACTCAGCCACAATGTCTATGAACCACATTAATGACGACCATGACAATCCAACTCTAAGGGTGCAGTAGTGGCATGCATCCCTTGGCAGTAATCAACCTTCCTCTAATTGGATTTACGATGTGCTCAACAAGAGGGAAATCATGCCTGGAACTAGAAACCTAGCTAACTGCTCAGTGCCACTGCAGTAAGTCATGATTATTGGAAGAGAATCTACAACCACTGATTTGCTAAACCAGAATAATCCATAACAACATTCTGTAAACATTTGTCCTTATATCCACAGATGGGTGTAGCCTTCAACCCTCATCAAGGAAATTTCTCTTTGTGACAGAAGATCACTATAGAAAGCTGCAACCAATCAAATGCAGAGTTGTGCTGCCTGGTACCAGTGGCTACATCTACAAAACATTCCTGCAACTAAGGCTCAGGTAACATTTTAAAAGAGAAAGCAGAAAGATTGTAAGTGTCAGAGGATAAGAAATTTGTTGTGAGATTTTTCTCTCCTAGTCATGTTGGAGGACACACCTATAAAGTCTCATCAACATGACTGTCCAAATGTGACTTAAACAAGGTCAATAACATTGAACTTTCCAAAATGGATATGAACACTACACAAAAAGCTATAGGCACCTGGAAAAAGCTGGGAGACTTGGTATTCCCAAAGAAATAGAACACCAATTGATTGTCTAGTGCCAAATGGACAGTTATGCAGACTAAATAGGTAATCTATAGGAATATATGTATATACATATGTATATAAATAATAACAATTACAATTAATGTATGTATACAATTAATGTATGTATACACACAATAACAATTAATGAAAAAAGGCCATGAATTTGAAGGAGAGTGGGTAGAAGCTTATGGGAGGGTCTGGAGGCTGTGCCTTTTTATAGATGAGTTGAGTCCATTTATATTTATTTTAAGGGATATTAATGACCAGTGATTGCTATCTCCTGCTAATTTAGTTGTCATTGTTGGTGATATTAATTTGTGTGTTTTTTCATTTTTGGGGACTTGCTGCTATGAGACCATCAATTGTCTGAAGGAAAGGAAGGAAGAAATGTTGTAACTATATTATAATATTTAAAATAAAAAATGGAAATCTATACAAACCTGGTCATGTCTCCAAGGATCACGGAGCATCTTAGATGAGGAGGATAAAGGAATGTCAGAGTAGGGGATGGAGAGTAGTTCTGGCAAATGCTGTCTTCTGGATGCTATGTGATTGTCATAGTCATGGGCTCCTAGTAGCCGGGGTTAACCTTCACAAGACCTACAGAAGATCAAGGCAGCCAAAATTCCAGAATAGATGACATAGATGGTCTCCAGGCCCTTCTTTTATTTTTTTGCTTTTGTTTCTATTTTTTTTTCAAGACAGGTTTCTCTGTAGCTTTGGAGTTCATCCTGGAACTAGCTCTAGTAGACCAGGCTGACCTCCAACTCACAGAGATCCGTCTGCCTCTGCCTCCTAAGTGCTGGGATTAAAGGCATGCATTAACACTGCCAGGTTTAGGCCCTTCTTCTTACTGAGGTGTTATTGGCAGTTCAGTTACTGGAGGAGAGCCTATTGTTATTTTCTTAGGAGGATGTGGCCATTGGTAGGATTCTCATGCTACAGTGGATGGCCATACATCCATGAACACATGGGCAGTACTAAATGAATGTAGTGTGTTATAAAAAAGACATTTAGGTTGATAATGGGAGATGCTGAGAGCGTTACAAGGAGAAGCTTTGGTCATATTTTTATTGTATATTTGTGCATGAAATTCTCAACAATAAAAAAGTAATTCTAAGACATACTTTAGTCATATCATGCCTACACAGGCCACTATTATCACTCTGGAAGCTTTTCACTGTGCAATTTATTAAGCATGAAAATATGGTAGCAGATTGAAGAGAATCAGAAGCTCTTGTGGTCTGGGGATTCCCCTGAAAGAAAACAATTTCTAAATCTTTCAAAGCAGAGGTTGGCAGTTACCTCTGAAAGACCTGACTTGGTTTGATCCGGTAATTTGATGTATATGTTTTAAAAATTATTTTAGGTTGTTTAAACTCTTATTTAAGTAACAATTCATTTTAAGTAGGTCCTCAAGTGTAACTATGTATCCTGTGTTCTCAGGAGAAACCAGGCTTTCTGCACAAACTGGGAGGCACAACATCCCATTCCACAGGTCCATGAAGGTCTACAGATAGTGTCCTACTGCAAAGATAGTGCATGTATTTACCTATTTTTCCCCAAGATAAAATTTTCCTACTTTGGCTGATTGGAGTACAATTATTGTCTGTCTTTCTAGAAGGCTTTTAATAGCATCAAACAGAAAACTGTGGTTAAATATCCCTGCAAGATCTTTCAATTCTATGATATAAAGCCAGGTACCAAGATTATTTTGTCCATACTTTAGGATTCAGCTGAGCCAGAGTAAAACTGGAAGGCTCTTGGTTCAAAAGGTGATAGATCTTTTGGCATTTATTAGTTTGACTGTCCTGGGTCCTCTGTGAAAGAGTATTCATATTGAGGAGAAAGAATGAGGTAGGATTTGATGTGGCAGGGAAGCATGATTCGACAGAGGAATGATCGGCTTTTCACTTTTGCACCATGCCCTTCTCCTTGACTTTATGAGTCCTCTCCAAGCAGGTGTTTAAAATGAATGAAAATTAAAACAGCTGTCTGCCTAGATTTCCTGTCAGGTGCTGCTTCCAGAACATGCTGTTTGCAAAGGGTGGGGAAGTGGTACACGGTGCATGCTAATCACAGTGGTTAGTGTGGGATAAACAGTGACAGTCATCTTAGCGACACCAACAGACACGTCGGTGCAGTCATCTTCCATGTTCCTAACATTGAGCATTGGCACGCCTGACCCAGAAATTAGCATCATTGGCCACCAGCACCAGATGCCTTGGCACAGTTCCCCAATTCCCCCAGTAGCATCATCAGCCGGTAAAGCTTCCAGTAGACTGGAGAGGTAGAGACTAGACTATCGGTATTAACTAACCCTCATGAAGGAAAAGGAGGGCAACAGAGGCAGACAGCCTGGATACAAATGTATGACTTCATTCTAGTTATAAGCTTCTAGACTTCAATTTCCTTCTACAGAAGAGGATGAGAACAAGAGCTTGGGTCCAGGGATTATTATGAGGACTGAAAGACGATACCTAAAAAGTTTACCAAGTGAAATAGCTAGAAGAGTACGTACCTGATAAATATTGGTAGAGGTTGCCAAGGAATATTTTGTAAGAATAAATCTTAACATTTTTGTTGTTAATATGCTTTATCGAAAAATAGGCCCTGGTTATTAAACAATAAAAACACACAGAGAATAAGGGTTCTAGATGCTGGCAGGCTGGCACTGGAATGGAAGTGTGCTTTTCTGTGTTTTTGAAGAACTGCTATATAAACGGAGACTGTACGTTAGTTTCCTGGCCACCCAGACCTGAATAATGACACAGAAACTGTATTAATTGCAACACTGCTTGGCCAACAGCTTAGGTATGTTCCTACCCATCTCTGACATCTTAAATTAACCCATTTCTTTAATCTGTGTATCACCACGAGAATGTGGCCTATGGAGTAAGGTTCCAGCATCTGTCTCCTTCGGCAGCTACATGGCTTCTCTCTGATTCCGCCTACTCTCCCTCTATATCTCTGTTCAGATTTCCTGCCTGACTTTACTCTGCTAATTCATTGGCCAAAGCAGCTTTATTCATTAACTCATAAAAGCAACACATATACAAAAGGATATTACACATCACAGCTACATTGGATGTGGGTTAGTGCTAACTGTACCTACCGCACATGCCCTTCAAATGGTGATGATGCTGGCACCATACCAAAGTCCATTCAGCGATTTAAGGAGACTTGCACCCTTTCTAAAAGTCAAGAGAGATTGGCTTAGAACCCAGCAAGGGTAAGAAGAGAGTCAGCATTTCATTCTTCAGGCTTTATGGTCTAAGTTATGCTAACTCAGTCAGATGCAGAGCTGGACATGTAGCTCAGTGGTAGAGCCCATGTCAACATGGCTTTAACGTCTAGCACTGTTAACTCACGGGAAGCATATGAGTGAGTACGGCTGTGTGTCAATAAAACTTTACCTACAAAAACATGTCATGGGCCAGATTTGGAGAAATTCCTCGACTCATTAAGGAAGCAACATAGTTAGAGAAAAACAGAACTATAGTCTATCTTTTATTCACAACAGGCCAGAAAATAAACTCCTTCTTCTAATATCATGCCATTTCTTTCTCTGCCATTAACATTTCATTTTGACTTTATGACTCTTTAACTGCATATAACATTTACATAAGACACTAAAGCATAGTGATGTGTTCATTATTTTTTATTACCTAGAGGATGAGGGAAAATGAAATGTACTTACCAGCTACTGCAGTCAACTGATAAAGGTATATGTTCTCCACTCAGGAATCAGTATGTAAAATGATGCCAGAAGTATATATTCCATTATTCCATAAGCATAATGTGTGAAATTCATAGTTACCTGTAACACTAAATCCTAACTCATTCTGTAAGAGACATGAAGCAGATAGGTAACTGCAAACTCTTGTCCTAGGCATAATGTGATGCTCAGGATGATGTTCACTATGCATATTAAGACAAGTGAAAACAAGCTATGTAATTGAGCACCAAGGGAGCACTCCTGCACCAGCTGGCATGAATATTGAATTATTTCTCCTTTGCAGTATAACACATAGGATACATATTTATCTATAGAGAACACAAGATGGTCCAGTACTACTTGGAGCCAGAAGAGGACACTGGATCTTCTTAATCTAGAGTTAGAGGAGATGGTAAGCTACCCAGTGTGGGTGCTGGGAGCAGAACTCAGGAAAAATGGTACACGTTCTTAACTACTGAGTTTTCCAGCCAGCCTCTCCTCTCCTCCTATTAGACTTTGTCTCAAGTTCTCCTAGCCTCCACCCTATAACTTTATACTAGGGTTCACTTTTCAGTTCACTGATCTTTCCATGGCACAGGGCTTTTGTGATTAATTTCTTATTTTAAGTTATATCGGACTCAAATGATATCGCCACTAGGAATGCAGCAATGCAGTCACTTGTAGAAAGATTCTTAGTTTTTCAGCCCGTTTTTCTGTGGTGCGCCTTGCATGCCTTTGTAGTTCATGAGTGTTCTGGGATAGCAGATGAGCGCCTAATAAATATTACGCCTTGCAACTACTTATTTATGTGTTCAAGGTCTGCTGGGTACTGTGCAATCAAAATAAATCGTGGGAGTAAATGAGCTGAGGCTCATACAAGACCAGTTCTATGCTAACCTTTTCACCTCACAAGATTTTGCCCATCAAACGAACACACTGTTGTCATGGATTGACTTGTCAAATACCATTATGAACTTAAATATGCACTAACAAAATAAATGTTTCTTGGTAATTTTCCAGTTGTGTTTCATGTGAGGTATTTCATTTAAACATTTTTTTTTCTACTACTAAAAACAAACATAAATATAATGTTGAAGGGAATTGTGGTAAGTGAATGCCCTGAGATATTGAACCAAGTAGATTTAATAATGGAGGAGGGATAAATATTCCTAAGGCTAGTTTTCTGAAACAGAGAAAGAGCATAAATATTCCCACAGAAACTCATTCATGGGTTACTGGTAGATAAATAGCAAAACCCAATCATGTGCTAAGTCAGCAGGCCACAGAGCAGTGAGTGCTGTTACCCCACTGAACAGTCTCTTATTTTGTTCATGTGTGCAACATAATTCAAGCATATACCAGGGGTCTTTTAAGGCTTTGCTTTAAATAAAATAGATGTTATCTTTATTTTTATTGGCAGGGAAAATAGACAAGAAGCAATACACACACACACACACACACACACACACACACACATTTTTGTTGTTTTAATGAAATCAAAGCCAGCATTATAAGATTAGAAACATCTTGCAAAATCTCAGAAGCACAAGACCTTGTGTCAAAAATTGTAGATGGTTCTTGAGGGATGACATCTCAGGTTAACCTCTGGTCTCTCTCTCTGTCCTCTCTTCCCCCCTCTCCTACACGCACACACACACACACACACACACACACTTCTATGTGCCTTTTAAAAAAACTTTTCTTTTAAAAATACACATTTTCACTGAAATAGGGAACTACCAAAAACGATAGTTATCTCTATTCAATATCCGTTCACACTGAACAAATAATACATTTAGTGCTGGTAAACGAAGCATAAATTAGTTTCCCAGTTTCCATGAGAGTCTCTCAGAAGTCGTCTGGTTGGTGAAGGTTTTATCTAGAGAAACCAGACTCAGTTTTGATCTTCAGGTGTCACATGTGACATATTATTCTATTAAATTTCCCTCCTGCCCAAATCTGAGGGACTAGACGAACGTGTCCTGGAGAGAACACAGGCAGTATTTCAGGGATACAAATCACTCAAAATACCTTTCAAGGCTTAGTGACCAAAAGTTTTACCTCTTTCTTTTATGATTATAAAACAATTAATTATACAAAGCAAGACACATCCTCTAAGGAATTGGTTACCTATGATGGTGTGTGGAAAGCTAAAACCACTTCACCAGCTCAGCATGTAGCAAAAGAAATTATTATTTAAGTTGTGTGCGTGTGTATATGTGTGTGATAGCTTTCTTTCTTTTCCAATTGCTTCCCTATGGTAGGTGGGCTGATTTCTCCCCGTTTTTCATTGCTGAAAGCAAAAGTAGCAATTCTGACTCCCTGTCACTTAAAGAGGAGGAGATTTATTACATTTAACTGAAAGGGCACTGTTGAAACAGGGCCGAGGTAAGTTAACTGTAATCAGGGTGTTCCAGACTGGCTGTGGTGGCCTCCCAGGTCGTTTCTTATCTGTCCAGCTGCTTGGTAGGCAGTGGTTGAAACTGTCCACAGATGTGCTATGTGCTACTGCTGCAATGCCCCAAGATGATGAGACTTTAGTGGTTCGAGTGTCATAGGCTAGATAACTACTGATTTTCTTTTGATGATCCTGCTATGTATCATCAGCTCACTTCTCCATTGGCGGAGTAAATGATGTCAAATTCTTAACCCTTCAAAACCCTGAATGGAAAAAGTGCAGCTGCTGAGGTTTGCTTTCGGCTAGGATTCAGATGTAAGCAAGAGGAACTGGAAGACCAAATTCCATCTTAGCCAAGGCACAGAGCATTGTGGGTAAAGTAAGTCGAGCTCCTGCTGATTACTTTCAGCAATGGAGAGATATTTAAGGTGGGAAGCAGGGCTACAGCCTTGTTTACAGGGTTCCTTCTTAGTGGTTTAAGGGCTTTATATCCTGTCTCTGTTCTTTCTAGTACCACAGTGATTATGTGATTCAACGAAGTCTTTCTACATTTATTTGCTGTTTTGCTTTCTAGATCATCTCATGGATTGATGATACGGACATCTATATCTTTACTTATCTATGCTTTATCCATTTAAAATATTTATTGAATTTTATTGTGTGTGAATGCATGCATGCATGCACACATGCATGAGTGTGCACATGTGTGTGCACTTGCGGGTGCCTGACCAGAGTAAGCATTGTACCTCCTAGGTATGGGTGTGAGCTGCGCAACATGCTTATAAACTCCGGCCTTCTGAAAGAGTAGTAAGCACCATTAACTACTGAGCTGTCTTTCAGGCATCCTTACGTTTTTAAATTAAAAAAAATAAGTGAATTTACAAAGTTATAGACTTAATTTGGAGACTACATATGTGTGTCAAAGTTTTCTCATTCTTCTCTCCATATTCTGCACCACACCACCCTCCCTTGTCATTCCCCTGTCTTACTACAAATTCTACTCTCTTCGGACTTTGTGGTATGTGGAATCCACTGTCCCTCCCCCCCCCAGTTAAGATCTCTTACTCACCTCTCATGTTTTTCTTTCTTTTACACCACACACGCACACACTCACACACTCATGTACATATACACATGCGCACACACCCCCTCAGAAATATCTTGATTCTTGATTCTGTGAGAGGAAATGTGTGTTATGAGTCTTAGTTTGCTTAATATAATTATCTCCAGTTACATCCATTTTTTTCTGCACATGCCTTAATTTCTTTGTCCTTTATGGGTGAAAACAATTCCAGTGTCTATATATACCAGATTTTCTTTAGTTGATCACCTGTTTATGAACATTAGGATGGTTCTATTTCTTAGCTCTGTGCCTAGCGTGATAATAAACACAAATGTGAAATCATCTATGTGGAATATTAGCTTAGTCCTTTGAGCATATATCTCTGTATGGTATAGTTAGGTGATGAGGTAGTTCCACCGTTAGTTTTCTTTTTAGCGTGTACACACTGTCTTCCTCATGGTCACTCCAGTTTATGTTCTCATCAGCAGTATAAAAGCTGTGCTTGTTGACTTTTGTCACCTTGATACAAACTTGAGATGCCTGGGAAGAAAACTTCTTGGCTGAGAAATTGCCTCCCTCATGTTGATATGTTGGAGGATTTTCTAAATTTTTGATGGTAGAGGATGACCGAAGCTCATCTGTATGTGGTAGCAGTGTGGACTGGTGGAGCTGGGCTGCATCAGGAGCCCAGAGGAAGAGAAGCTAACCAGTTAGCAGTGTTCCTCCTTTTTTTTTTTGCTTCAAGCTCCTGTCTTGAGTTACTGCTTTGATTTCCCTCAGTGATGATGGCTTGTAACCTATAAGCTAAAACAATCCTTTTGCTCCTCAGTTTTGCTGTAGTCCGTGTATTATCACAGAAAGAGAAATCAGAATAGGACTTAAAGGCCCCTCATTCTCCACTACCACACGTTTTGCCATATCTATCATGTGTTTTTTATTCATGGCAGTCATTCTGATTAGGATATGATGAATGTTCAAATAGTTTTAGTTTGTATTTTCCTGATAGTTAAGGATGCTGAACATTTATTCAAATATTGACCATTGTATTATTTCTATTGAGAACTGTCCAGTCAGTTCATTAGCCCATTTATTGACTGTATAAAATTTGGTTTTAGAGTGTTTAATTTTCAGAGTTATTTTTAAGTTCCACATATTAATTCCATGACTTATAAACAGTTGGAAGAGTTTTTTTTACCCATTCTATAGTCTGTCTCTTTACTTACGGTTTCCTTTGTTGTACAGAAACTTTTAAATTTCATTTGCTCTCATTTGGTAATTTGGGGCATTATTTCTTGTGCTGTCTTATTCAGAAAACCCTTTCCTATGTTTTGACATATTTTACCTATGTTTCCTTCTAGCAGTTTCAAAGTTTTAGGGCTTGCATTAAGGCTTTTGATCAATTTTTAATAGATCAAAGCAAACTAGTTAATTCTTCTAAATATGGATATCTAGTTTCCTCAAAATTATTTGTTGTCTTTTTTTCTGATGAATGTTTTTGACATTGCCAAAATTACATGCCTCTAAATGTATGGATTTATTTCTAGGTCCTCTATTCCATTCTGTTGTTCAAAATGTCTGTTTTTGTACCAGCCACTTAGTTTTTGGTACTATGAATTTATCATAGTTTGAATAGTTTGAATCAGATATAATACCTCTAGCATTGTTTTTTTCCCTTAGGATTGTTTGACTATTTGGAATATTTGCTGCTTCCATATGGGTTTAAGGGTCGAAGATTTTTAGTTGTGTGAAGAATGTTATTGGAATTTCAGTGGAAATTTCACTGACTCTGTAGGTTTCTTTCAGTAACGGTGTCATGTTTGTTATATTTGCCAATCCACAAACACTGGAGTTCTTTTCTTATCTTTTTCACTTCTTTCTTCATAGTTTGACAGTTTTCACTGAAGAGGTTACTTACTTCCCTGAATAAGTTTATTCCTAGGTGTTTTGTTTTGAAGTGATTGTGAATGGAATTACTTCCCCTGATTTGTATCTCAGTAAGTTCATTATTGCTGTACAGAAGGTTACAAACAGAAGGAACAAAGTATGCTGACTTAGTTCTAGTTTTTGTTTAAATATAGGATTATTCATCTGAAAATTGGAATGTTTAGTTTTTTTCTTTCTGGTTTGTATTTTGTGTGTGTGTGTGTGTGTGTGTGTGTGTGTGTTGAATAACGTGCACGAGAAGGTCTTAGCAGAATGTACCCTTTCACCTCTAGACTCATTATCTTGAGACATGGTCTCCTATTTAAGCAGAAGCCATTGTTTAGCTTCTAGTGGATGGCCAGTGAGGGAGCTCTCTGGGTTCCCTTTGGTTCTTGTTGCCCTAGTACTGAGGCATATGCATCAATGCCTGACTTTGTAATATGGGTGCTGGGAATTCAAACTCAGGGTCTAGTATTTTCAGAGCAAGAGCTCTTGCTGATCTGTCATCCTTGCTATCCCTTTTCTTCCCTCCCTCCCTCCCTCCCTCCCTCCCTCCCTCCCTCCCTCCCTCCCTTTCTCCCTCTATCCCTCTATCCCTAGTCCCTCTCTTTTTACCATTATCCCTTCCCCCTCCCTTTTTGCTTTTTATGTTTATCTAGTTCTATATAGACTTCAGTTCTATATTCAAGAATAGGTACCCTTGTCTTGTTCTTGATTTTAAAGGATACTTTCAATTTTCTTACAGGCTGTATTATGCTGGCTATGGATTTGCAATGTTTCCTTTTACACTGATTTCTAGCTTTTTCAAAGTTTTTAAAATGAAGGGAATGCTAAACTGTGTCAAATGGCTTTTCTCTATCTAATGAGATAACCTTGATTTCTGTGATTTAATTTATTATTATTTTGTATGAAACTTATTAATTACTAATTTTGTGTATTCTTCAGGTGAAATCAAGTTGGTCATGGTTGCTTAATGTGCTTTTGAATTTGGCTTCCAACTATTTTATTAAGAATTTTTACATCTTGTCTTCCTTCCTTCCTTTCTTCCTTCCTTCCTTCCTTCCTTCCTTCCTTCCTTCCTTCCTTCCTTCCTTCCTTCCTTCCTTTTTTCCTTGTTTTCTTCCTTTCTTCCTCTCTCCCTACTTCTCCCTCTTTCTTACTGGTGTGTGTATCTTTATCTAGTTTCGGCTTTGGTGTCAGGGTAATATTGGCTTCATAGAAACAGTTGAGCAGTGTATTTTCCTTTTATAGTTTGTGAACCATTTTAAGGAGTATTTATCTTCATCCTTAAAGGAGGACATAACAACAAACCTGGAAACAACCTAGATGTCCCTTAACACACAATGTAATATCACTCAGCTGTTACAAAACACATGAAACTTTAAGGCAAATGGATGGAACTAGAAAAAAATTATTCCAAGTGAGGTAACTCAGACCTAGAGACACAAACATGGTATGTGCCTACTTATATGTGGATATTTGTGGTGAAATAAGAGATGAACTTGCTAAAATCCACAGACCCAGAGAGAATAGGTATCAAGGAGGGCCCGGAGAACACTTGCATCTCCCTGAAAAGAAAATATAGAAGAGATTTTGTGGGTGTATTGGTGTTGGGTGGGGATGGGAAAATGAGGGATCAGATTGGAAAGGGTTGTGAGGGAGAGTCCTAAAAGAGCCAACTGAAAAAGGGCTATTTCAGGGTCAGGTAGAAACCTGGTACAATGAAAACTCCCAGGAGTCTACAAATATGACCCCATTTAGGACTCCTAGCAATTGGGTCTTACATTTTAATCCAGTCAGTTTATCAACTCTTTATTTGTGAGTTGAGATTATTTTCACTTATTATTATTACTGAGACACTCTTACTGAGATTCCTGTGATTCTGTTGGTTGTTTTCCTGGCTGGAGTAAGACTGTATGTTCTTTACTTTCTCCCCTGTTAGTATCAGGGGTTTGCAGTCTGCTTGTCTACTGTATTGGGCCTGACATATTCCTTATCAGCTCTTCTTTTACTATGCAGTTCATCTCAGAAATCCGCTGTTTCTTGTGTTGTCACTGTTGAGATTCTTCCTTCCCCATCTATGTAGAATGCCCACCAAAGAATCTTCTGCAGCCCTGGTTGGGTGGTCATGAACTGCCCTAGTTGGTGACTGTCTTAAAATGATTTTAATCTCTCTATCAATTTTAAAAGATGATGTGGGATTCCCCTCTGTATGCTGTGAATACCATTGGTTAATAAAGAATCTGCTTTGTGCCTCTTGCAGCGCAGAATAGGGCAAGGCAGGAATGTTAAGCAGACAGATGAGGAAAAAGAAGGCAGAGTCAGAGAGAAACCACGTAGCTGCCACAGGAGACAGACATGCTGGAATCTTGCCAGTAAACCACAAGCCCCATGATAAAATAAAAAATAATAGAAATGGGTTAAGAGTAAGCGCTAACTAGAAATATTCTTAGGCTATTGGCTAAACAGTATTGTAAATAATATAGTTTCTGTGTGATTATTTCAAGTTTGGATGGCTGGGAAATGAACAAACAGCCTCTGCCTACAAAAAGACAGTTGTCCCCCCCACCCCGGACATGTGACTCTTGGTTGACAATTTTGTATTTAATGCTTAAAACATATATACCTATGCTTTTCTTGGCTTAAGGTTGTTGATCTGAGACCTGTTATTGCTATGACATATTATAAACATCTTGTAGGCCAAGTTGTTGTTTTGTTCTTAGACCTTTTTATATATCTTTGTAGTTTTGACATCTTGAGTATAATGCATGACTTTTTATTCTTCTCTGGAAGTGTCTATTTGGCATTTTAAATGCTTCTCCTGTTTGGATGTTTATTTCTCAGTCTAGATTTTAGATATTTTCCACTATTATCTTCTTTGGATAGATTCTGATGCTTTCATTCCTAGATTGGCTCCTACTCTAGGCTGTTTCATGTTTGAATTCTTGATTTTTATCTTATTATTGGGGCTGGAGAGATGACTCAGCGGTTAAGAGCCTGCTCTTCCTAAGGTCCTGAGTTCAATTCCCAGCAAGCATACGGTGGCTCACAATCATCTGTAATGAGATCTGGTGCCCCCTGGTGGAGAGACTTGGTCAGTCATTCTCATCAACTTGGACCATGAAACTCAATATGGACAAGTTCAACAGAACCACCATATATGGGCTGACCATGCAAGCTTCAGCATTGCCAGGGTACAAATTTCATTTTCATTCATTTTGTATGTTACAGTCATGCTCATTCTGAATTTTTCATCTTCCTTATTGGAGCTTGAGTTAATATTTCTTTAACCTCCTCCTCCATCATAGGCATGCTTACTTTTTATTGACCGAGTCGGTGAGGTTTTCCACTTGATTCATTGAATTTTTAATATACATCCTTCTTTCTTCCCTTTCTTTCTCCCTCCTTCCTTTTCTTTCTTTCTTTGTTTTTTGAGACAGGGTTTCACTCTAGTTCAGGCTGATCTTCAAAATACTAAGAACTCAGGCTAGGCTGAAATGCTTGGGAAATTTCTGGGATTAGTCTCTCAAGTGCTGAGATTATAGACACCAGACAGCACACCTGGTTCACTAGTCATTTAGTCTTGTGATTTTTCTCACACCTCAGTTTCCCTCCTGAATTTTCCTTTTACGTGTCTGATGCTTTCATCCACACTGATGACTTGTCAACCTCTTCGATGTTCTTCCCCTCTGTTTTTACCTTTTCTCTGCAACTTCTGAATTGAAATAATAGATATGTAATATCTTAGAGAAATTTCAACTGGTAAAGTTTGGAAATCTTCAACTTCAGTTATATCTACATATTGAGAGAGAGAGAGAGAAAGAGAGAGAGAAAGAGAGAGAAACATATTTTTGAGTTTAGCAGTGATAGAGCATATCTAGGGCGCCCATGTTGCCTTGTTTTTCTATGTCTGCTGTGTGTCTGTGTTAACATTTGTATGTATTTTGTTTGTATTTTTTTCTGGTTTTGTTTGGGGATCTTCTTATCGAGGAGCCTCCTGACCTAATTATTGTTGCTGTTTTTTTTTTAAACAGTGTCTCTTATAGGTCAGACTGGCCTTGAACTCTTTGTCTAACTGAGAGTAATCTTGTATTCCTAGGCCTTCACCTCCACAGTGTTCTGATTTGTGATTATAGAAGTGAACTTGAGTATGCCTACCTTAAAGGTTCAAATATGAATTTCTAAAGATCTGTCTGTCTGTCTGTCTGTCTGCCTGTCTCTCTCATATTTTTGAGATATGGTCTAATTATGCATTATGCCATCATGCCATCCAGGTTAAGCTTAATTTACCAATTATAGGCATGGACTACAATACTCAAATTATATGTGTTTACCTTTAAAACATATCCAGAGTAATACAATTTGCTAGTTATTATTATTCCTATGCTAGATTTCAACATATTTTGTGTTTATGTAAGAAATCATCAAATGTTTCTTAACCAAGAGCTAAATTCAAAGTATCATGATAAGAAACTTTATATTTAATTGAAACATATACTTTCTGACTTCAGAATAAAGTTCCAGCTTTTTAAATAGGCTCTAAAATAATATAGATATCACATAATTTCTCTTGTATTCAATCCATTGTAACTTAACAAAGAGAAACTTTGCCTTTGCATTTGGGGAATATATTTCCTCTAGAGATAAATTGTATAATATTTTCTTCAGAACCCTAGAATTTAATTTATAATCCTCCATTCTATTCCACAATTGTCAGAGAAGACAATAATAGATGAAAGAATAAGGGAATGAATGTATAAAATTGGAATTACTAGCCATAGACATTTAAATTTTCTTAAAGATAATTTTGCATGGCTTATATTAGAATGTAAAATTCATTTGTGGCTGTCTTAGTTAGGATTTCTATTGCTGTGATAAAAATACCATGACTAAAGCAACTGAGGGGGGAAAAGGCTTTATTTGGCTTATATATTCTAGGTCACAGTCTATTGAGGGAAATCAAGGTAGAAACTGAGGCAGAAGCCATGGAGGAATGTTTCTTACTGGCTTACTCCTCCTGGCTTGCTTAGTTTTCTTTCTTATATAATCTAGGACCTCCTGCTCAGGGATGGCATCACCCCCCAGGTGCCTGAGCCTTCTCAAATTAATCATCAATAAAATGCCTCCCGGACTTGCCTACAGGCCAATCTTATGGAGTCATTTTGTCTATTAAGATTCTCTTTCCCCAGATATGTCTAGGTTTCTGTCAACTTAACAGATAACCAACCTGCCTGGTTGCTTAGCAAATTTCCCTGGAGAAGGTACCTTTGGCAGTGAGATGTACTATTGGGGAATGTGTTTAAATGCTGCTTTGCTCGAATTGTATATGTAGCTGTATACTGATGATGTAGAATCTGGGTTAATAGAAGTCACTATGCAAAGAATTCCTACTCTGTTGTTTGTCTATCTGACTTAAGCAATTGAAATGTAATAAAGATACACGAGTATAGAGTGCAATTTTGTTTCCTAAAACATATATTAAGGCCACACAGATTAAGAAGGGGGGTGTATAAAAATGGTCTTGGCAATTCTTCCCCCAAATGATTCTTGTTTTCCAGCTGCAACTTCTGTCATTATTTCTACAATCTGAGATTAATATTACCTGCTTTCAAACATGTATTCTCATTTTGTCTGATTGTTTTGTCTTAGTGTTTTATGACATTTGCCTATGCTGCTGGGCTAGATAATTTATTATAATTTATATAGGATGAATGTAAGACAATAACATCATTCAGTTATTTTTATTGATAGTTAATTGCTAAATTTGACTATTACAGCTCTTCACAAAAGCAGCACTATGCTTTTCCTCTGTCCATGTTAGCATGTCTATTGGTGTCATCCTTGCTCTGGCCATGTTTGGGTTGTCATGCTGGTGAGATTTTATGAGTGTAGCTTTTGACATTTCTGGGACAGAGAGTCTCACAGCAAACTTCTTGCTCCTCTGGTTCTTAAAACATTGCTGCCCGAGGCTTAGATGAAGAGGTTGTGTTGTGGATGCGTCTGTTGGGACTGAGGTCCACAGCTCAGTCTTTTGATTGATCGTTGTTTTCTGTAGCGGTCTTCTGTTTCCTGGAGAAGGACTACACTTATTTGTGGGAGGCCTCAACTTTACACAAAGAACTACAGGCAACTAAGGAATGTGGAGAGCAGGGAAAGTGATTCCCCCAGTGAAGAGCACACTAATTGTGCCAATACCGAAAGCTAAGTCCTGAAGCCATATACACACAAGTAACATTAAACAGACTGAAAAATTGCATTTATTTATTTAGGAATGTAACCATTCAACATACACACAGCCACCACCACCACCACCACCACCACCATCACCACCATCACCACCACCACCATCACCACCAGCAGCAACAACAACAATTAAAGAAAAAAGAGGCAGTGAAATTGAAAAAGAGTGAGGTGATATAAAGAACAGGTTCAATGGAGAAGTTATGTAATTATACTATTACCTCAAAACATAAAATACTAGCTATCTATGGAGAAATGGTGATTTATTTATTTGTTTGTTTACTTTCACAGTCTTTCCAATTGGACCTAGAGCCTTGGCCATGCCAGGCAAACTCTAGCACTTCTGTCCCCTAGCCACAAAGGGATCTGTTCTTGATTATAGTTTAGAATAGCACCTGTGAAAGAATTATAAGGAGATAGAACAGGGACTATTGATCTTTCTTACCTGAAGAGATTTTTTTAAACTTTTTTCCCATTACTTTTACTGAGTTGTATCAATTACGTTTTATTTACATGTTTACACTTCTTGATGTTTGTAGTACTTAGTATTTGTTACTTGGTCGTTTTCATTAGTTTTACAAAATTTTTGGTTATTACCTATTTAAAATTGCTTATATGCATTTCATGCTCTTTTCTCCCACCATATGAGTGTGTCACTCATTTTCACTTTTTTAGATTTTTTTATTATATATATATATATATATTTCCTTTTGATTCAGGTTGAAATATTCTCCCACTTTTTCTTTGATTTCACTGAATCTCTATTTCTGTTTAGTCTATGAAACTCATTATATTGAGTTATAAAGTTTCATAGTTGTATCCCTATATCTAGTATTTCCATTTTATTTTTTCTAGATTCAAGTTTTCTGATGATAGCATGTATTCTTTCTATCTTTTCTTGAAAACACAAATAGTTGATTTTTGTCCCTTTTCTGAGCTCTCTGATAACTGGGTTGCTTGTGAGTTTCTAGCTATGTTAGCTGCTTCTTCCTTCTCCTCTTTTCTGAGTGCTTGATATTTCTTCTACTGAATGATGGCTATTCAAGAATCCCCTTGAGGTTTTAGCTTTTTGCTAACTAAAGGTACATTATCATAGTTCAGTACGTGCCAAGCTGTTTCAAGACAGGTTTATTTACTTACTTATTTATTTTACAATACTCCTGTTTCCAGAATGCAGGATATTAGGACATTCAGGATCCCAGCTGAATAACTGGAGGTGTGAACTATTTATGAGTCTATCCTTTGTTAGGATCTTTTACATCAGCATCTTCTCTCATAGTCACTGTGAAGCTTTAGCATCTGACTTGAGTAAGTTTTCGTTGATTTGTACCTAAACACTTCTGTGGAAAACTCAGGAAGAAAAGGATAGTGGAATTTCAACTTAGATTGTGGTAGTTTTTCTTATCTGCAGGGACTTGAACCTTCTAGTTGATGCCTTGGTAGCTTTAGTTTAGTGCTCCTGGTAAATGCTTAGATTTTTTTTTCTGCATGTTAGTACATAAGTGGGAATGTAAATTCTAGGCATCCCTTTACCTGTTCCTATATCAATACAAACTTCTATTCCTGTGTAGTATTACACAGGAATTCCCACTTTGCCTTTACTTTTGTGAATAACGTGCCTCTTAAATAGCATATATCCATACTTTAAAATATAACTTCTAAGAGGGCAATGGCTTTGTGTATTTAAGTCCCAAGTAACTAGAATAGGACCTCATGAAGCCAATATATCAGTGACTGAAAGACAGAGTGTAAAGCCTTGACCCCGAACAATAGAGTGCAAAGGTCATTAGTAAGCATACTAAGGTGTTACCTGAGACAGAGCTTGGAAACAAGGCCTCCGTCTACAGTGTGCAGAGAGAATGATTTTAGTGTCTCTGATAATATACTAGGTGGGTCCAGAATAGTCACAATGATAAGACATTACTTTATAATTGCCTTTTGTTGTGCTTTGAGAACAGCTATCTAGTCTTACTGTCTGCCACTGGCCCACTCTCAAATAGCGAGAGTTGGGTTTTAGAATTCATTGTGCTCAGAATTCCCATACTTTATTAGTTCACAAGAGAAAATACTGTTGATTATAGAAACTCTTGGAATGTCATGTTTGAAAAGTCGTTTGGATATCATTGATATCAGAAAACACACTGGAAGTTGACTCCCTGAGGGTTCTAGCCAAAACGAAGTAAGTGCATTATCTGTTTCATAGCTCTGTATTAGAAGACCTTTGTGAATAGAGGAAAAATAAAGATCTGATAAATTCATTTGGATGAATCAAGAATTACCAGAATATTTTATATAGGATAGTGCAAGTTCAAAATAATAAATAGTAATTATTTTTCAAATTATAATTGTTACTGGTTGTTTTCAAGTTAAATCAGATTTCAGAAAACTGTCTCTGTATTTTAAAGAGCATAGAATTTTGTGAGAGTTGAGTATTAGCAAATTCTTTCCCTAAACCTGGGTGGGGAAGAATTGTTTGTTCAGAATACTGTGTTGAGTGAATATAACGTGCCTATCTCTCTTCTGAGATCATGACACAAAGCCAGGTAGGTAGAGGATATCATTGCATCTGAAACCTTAATGTACTCTGGGATACACTGATTTGAATGTGTTCAACAGAATGTCAAGAAGGCTTAGAGGAGCAAGGAATAAATTCTGAGTGCATTGTTTTCATGGAGAGCCCAAGAGGATCCATTCCATGCATAGAGAAACGTGTGTGATATAGAGTCCAGCTCTAGACTTTTTTGGAGTTTGAGGACTTCATAATTTTCAGTAATTCTACTTTGAATGAGTATCTCCATGTAATAGTATAAGACTAGATGGGTGAATTTAAGAACAAAGGTTAGTGTCACAAATAGCAAATGCTATGGATATCTCTTCTATGAGACAAGTCAGCTTAATAACAATGAGCAATCATATAAACTGATGTCAAATTCTATTTATACTACTTGTTAACCTGATAAACTCAGACAAAATCCTTAATTCCTGCATCTTTATCTGAAACTTAGTGCTAAAATTCACTTATAACCTTTAGATGTGCTCTTTTTCTGATGGGGACTCTAATAAAACAGAGACAATTCACAATGTAGTTGAAAACAATATATTAGTATTATAGAGTACAGGGATTATTGCAATTGCCTTGGATGCCCAGAACAGACTCTACCACCATTTAATATGTTCTGAGCTTCCTGGGCTGTTGTCATCTGTCTAGTGCCACAAGCCTTCTTCTATGTGTCATGGCCAAGGATATCTTTATAGGAAGAGCTCCCCTTAGAGGAAGTAGCAGAGTCTACATTTTATGCACAGTAAAGTGCTGGTGCTGGTAGCCTTTTTGACATTTTAGACTTACCATTACAACTCAGACTAGAGCAGCAGTTCCTAGACTGAGTGTGAGAAGGTGGAAAAAGCACTGTGAGATGTGTTGATCTTCCAGACATGGGGCACCGTTCCTCAGCAGACATTTAACTAATATCTCATACTCTAAATCTTGTGTTTTAGGGTCAGAATCTCTGAAATCCTCTGCCAGACTATGTTGTGGAAAATGATTTTAAGATGTGTTACATTCTTTTATGCCGTGGAATATTTGTTTAGTGATGCAAAGATGCATTACGTTCTTTTATGTTGCATTTGTTTAACTCTGTGAAACTGTGTTACTTTGCCTGCCTAAAACATCTTATTGGTCTAATAAAAAGCTAAATGGACAAGAGCCAGGCAGGAGAAAGGCTAGGCAGGGCTGGCAGGCAGAAGGAATAAATAGTAGAAAAAAATCTGGGAAAAAAGATGGAAGAGGAAGTATCAGACATTCCATCCTTTGATTCATGCTAGAAAGTGCTCTACCACCAAGCTGTATTCCCAACCACTGTATAAAACTTTTTGAGACAAACTCTTGATAATTTACCCAGGCTTGTTTTGAACTTACTGTGACCTCTTGGCTTAGCCTCCCAAGTAGTTGAGATTATCTATTATCTGTTTAGACAGGGTCTTTCTGTGTACCCTGGTTGGCCTGAATCTTTCCAGAAATGGACAAGATTTTATAGATGTGCTTCGCTAGGCCTGACTAAACCAAAATAGCTGAGATTATAGGCCTGTATCTACCGATTAGGCTTTAGAAATTTTAGAATTTTATAAAGTCTGGGAGGAATGGAAACAATATAAAAACTAAATTACTGAACTAATAATACCTTTCAGCTCTAGTTCTGTCTAGAGCACAGATTCCATTTTATATTAACAGTGAGAGAGATTTTGAAAGTTCTCTAGTCTGCACAGCTATGTTCTGCTGTTGAAAACATCAAATCCTAGACTGACAGTTAACATCACAGATGTCTGTAAACAAAGAAAAGGCAAACATAATTTGGTTATTGGCTTATTTCTGAAAGTTCTGAGAACGGTGTGCTGATACTTCATTTGGCTAATGTAGAAAATAAAAGGCCCCGAATGTACACTGTTTCCTATCACAAATGGGAACGCTTCCTGCCATGCCTGTTTTCTTTTGTGATCGCTCTACATTTCATTGAAATATATCCCCAGTATGTTCTTCTAAAACTGGTATTTCTTTAAAAGCTCAGCTTCAAAAAATGTCAAATATAATGAAAAACGAAAATCACAAAAGAGAAAGTTGTTCACAGACACTCCCCTGGGTTCCCTCGTGTTTCTGGGTCACCATGCTGACTCTTCATGTGTTAGAAATAACATCCATAGTGTACTTAGCAGGGAACCCCTTGTGGTCCAGGTCAGAGTAGGCCCCAAATAAACAAAGCCAACCTTTTCCTTGAAGACAATGTCCTGTCCGTTCAGAAATACTCCATGCCATCTGACGAAGCAGCTCAAAAAAAGTTCTCCTTTTTTCCCCCCAAAGTATCCCCCAAAAAAAGCTCTTTTGGAAACATGTTAAAAGAATACTTTATTTTCATCATTTGGGGCTAGAGAAAGATGAAGGCTATGGAGCTAAGGCCAGCCCATAGTGAAATAGTATGGGAGCCAGGACCAGGTAGGTCGTGGGAGGACATGCCTACTGACAATCCATAGGGAAGCTAAGACCTGCCCACGGTGAACCTGCTAAGAGTGTGTAGGAGGGTAGTGGGTTAACACTGATGAACTGAGGACCCACAAACTCTAATCTAGAGGAGACACAGAGCTGCTGTAGGTAGAGCCAGACACGAGCCTCCCAGAGGATAAAACCCCGAAAGAACTAATCTGCTCAAGGCTCTACGCACCTACACTCCGTAGGAAAAGTAACCTTTAGTGATTCTCTCAGCCACAGCTTTGCCGGCATATGCCACTGGACAATTTCCCCGTGAGGAAGTGCTGAAAACCTTATCTGGACTTACGCCCTGCAGAATTAGAACTCCAACTCCAACCAGCTCCGTGGCCCTAACCAGACTGAGTAACAGCCACCGCTCAGATAAAATCCCTTTATTTGCAAACTCTATGAAACAAGAATTTCCTCATTAATTTGGGTTCTCATTAGGTTGTGAATGTAGGTGAAGAATCTGTATGTAGTTGTTATTTATATCCATATCAAATATTCCTTCCTTTGGTGCTTTGTTCCACAAACTGAAAGAGATAGCCATATGTGTAATTTCAGAATATCCTCAATTAGACATCAGTAATTTCTATGTAGTTATAGGTATCTATAAGGATTACTTATTAAGTCCCATCTGTGTAACACTTTCAGGATTGAAATACAATGAACACAGAGCATGTTCCATGTATGGTGTCCTAGTTAGAGCTTCTGTTGCTGTGAAGACACACTGTGATTATACAACTCATATAAAGGAAAACATTTAATTGGGGCTGGCTTACAGTTCAGAAGTTTAGTCCATTATCATCACAGTGGGGAGCATGGGAGCAGGCAGGCAGCCATGGTGCTGGAGAAGTAACTGAGGGTTTTATATTTGGATCAGCAGGCAGAAGGATGAAAGAGAAACCCTGGTCCTAGCTTGGACATCTGATAACCTTAAAGGCCACCCCCAGGGACACACCTTCCCCAAGGCCACAACGTCTAATAGCACCACTCCCTGGCAACAAAGCCTTCAAATCTATGAGTCTTTGGGTCCCTTCTTACTCAAGCCACCACATACCCTCCCTGCCTTTAGTGAGAAAGGCAGTTTCCACGGAAGATTTTCATCTTGACATTTGTAGCCGACCCAATAGTGCCCATGTTTCTCTAATTCTTAGAATCACACCGCACAGAGATTTTCTAAAGGGGACTCACACAGAGAAGACACACCAGGCAATCAAGCCAGACCCAAACTCGCACTGCTTCTAGCAAGTAGCCTAAATGGCCAAATGCCCCTCACAGCTTTGGAGAGGGCCGCTCTGTCTGTGATCTTTGTTCCAAATTGTTTCATTTGGAAACATCCATAGCACATTACTGAGCTGTTGGCATACCTGAATATGATTCTGACTGTCAAAGGCCTGTGCTCTTCTCTGGGTTTGTCTCTGCTGCCAGCCTGGTTTGGAGTATGTTTGGGGCGAAGGAATACCATTTTCTCACTGAATTATGCCGTGAGATCCAGAAAGCATATCATTTGGAAATGTGGATTACTGACTTATATTTCAGTATGATATCTATGAGTTGTATCTGGACATGGCAGAAATGTGGTAGGATCTGAGATTTTACCCTCTTCAAAAGCTAATGAGTTATTTTTGTTGATGCTGGTAGAAAACAGAGACTCCTGGGTCAGAGTCAAAGGCCTCTAGTATTTGAAGCATAAGATTTGTGTTCACATAGTTTTTTGTCTTCAATGGCCATGGAACAATGGAGGTAGATTTAGCTGCTTCACACAGAGAGTTTGTGCCTCTGTTGAGGAGTTGAGTTTAGGGGAAAGATTGAATCTCATGAGTTGTGATGTGCTACCAAATCTTTCTGAACTTTTCTCCTATGGCTTTTGCTCACAAACAAATCTACCTGCCGCATCCTATGGAGACATTATCCTTATTGGCCCAGGCTGTTTACAATACAAGTGCCTATGACAAGATGGTTCAAAATGAAAGTGCTCAGTGAATTGCCTAGAAAATGAGAAAAAATCCTGGAGCCCAGGAGAATTGTCCCACAGCAGGGTGTACATGTGAAAAGAAGTGTGTGTCATCTTATTACCTCAGTTGTGCTACCATGGGTCGGACGGGACTGAAACTCAGAGAAGGGCTGTGTTATCTGCTTCATGATCTATAGAGGAGACTTTTCTGTATGTTTCACAGAGAGAAAGATTTCTATCACTAAAACCAAACGAATGTAGCAAATAAAGACTGAAGTGAAGTAGACACATAGCAAGACATTAGTGTGGAGAAAGACAACAGGTTATGGGTTACGAGGATTGTGTAATGAACTCTCACACTAGCTAATGTGTGACGTGGACGAATTGCTTGCATGCTAACAGCTTCAAATTTGTAAATGCCGTTAATATCGCCTCTTGTACAACGTAAGTGGGAAATCAGAATTTGATAATGTGTTGGACTCTGACACAGGCACTTAGAAAACACTGCTTGTCTTCCATAGAAGGCACAGTTGATGTGCTAGACAAACATTCCTGATGAACAGATATGGAGTATAAGTCGCTATGGATGTCATGATGGGTCCATCCCTCACTATTTCTTCAGAGGTCTGTTGCTGATTGATTTGGAATCTACAGTGGACTGAATGAGATATACTCCATATTCTCCAGCATTTGCCTGCAAGGCCCCGGGTTGGTGGTGGTGTCAGGGGAGGTTCAGTAGATGTGGTTTTGCGGGAGGAAGAATGTCACTGAGGTGAGTTTTGAGGGTTTAAATCTCATTCCAGTTCCAATTTGTGCCCTCTGCTTCTGTTTGTGACTTATTATGTAAGCTCTCAGCTTCCTCTTCCAGCCACCATGTCTAAGCTCCACTGGCACAGACTCCTTTCTCTCTGGACCATAAACCCAAGTCAACTCTTTTTTTCTCAAATTGCCTTGGTCTGGGTATTTTATCACGGCAAGAGAAGAGGAGCTAATACAGGACACTTTCCTGGGCTTGTGTTGTAATTATGTTTTCTGTCTGCCCATATGGTAGACCTCACACGGAGATTCATGACCCAACTCCCTTTCAGCAAGGTGGGGCAAAGGCCGAAGGGCAACTTGTATTCTTAAGCCTTCAGGTGGTCATGTTGACGTGGGACTGTGCCTGAAAGCACGTGGTTTATCTTCTTTCCCTCCCAGATCTTTCCTTTCCTTACATCTGCCCTTGAGAACAGTGCCTTCATAAATCACTAGTTTATTAATGAGAAGTGAATCTCCTCTCATGAATAGAGCATGAGTATCTATCTCATGTTCTGCTTCTAGGGAGCTTGTCCCAAGACATTATTCAAACATTGTCTCCCTGTCACCACAAATGGAACAGCATTCAGCTTTACCACGCATATTAATATTCTGATTTCCTCTAGTATACATCTCTAATTTGTCTTTGTAATTGCGGACTATTGAAGACATAAAGACTATCCATTTTACTGCACGCGCTTAAAACAAATATTTCCCCAATACAAATATAGTAAAAGAGGTCAGATTTAGCGAAATCTGAAAACATACTGCTCTTTATTGATCCAAATTTTTAATTAGTAATTTAATTAGTTAATTAGTTTTAAATATTTTATTTTATGTATATGTGGGTTTTGCCTGCATGTATGCATGTATATACACCACTTGTGTACCTGGTGCTTATTGCAGGTCAGATAAGGTGTCATATTCCCTGGAACTGGAGTTTACAGATGGTATGTGTTACCATGTAGGTGCTGAGACCTAAACTCAGTCCTCTGTAACAGCAGTAAGTGCTCTGAGCCATCTCTCTAGTCACAGATTTAATCTATAATTAGATTTTTAGTATATATTGTATACACACACACACACACACACACACGCATGTTCTGCTACCATATATGCTTTGAAAATGCACGTTTGTTTCAACGCCATTGATCTATTACAGGGCAGTGTGAGGATGACCTACATTTTTACATTTACTTATATGCATTTTCTCCCGTGAGTTCCAATAGTTGCACTGAGCTGAGATGAACACTGTAGGTAAGGAAAATACATGAGAAACCTGTGTGCACACACGTACACATACACTTCACCTACCAAAGACTGGAGTCTGCTGTGCTTGGGAGTTTATACTGTGGTTTGCTCTTGCTTTGTGTTTGTGAACTTCATAAAGCAAAATGAGGCAACCATAAAAGCACAAAACTCCACTCATTAGCACTCCAAACATTTCTCAGAAATCACAGGTAATATATAAAAGAAGTTTTACATAAGAGCATGAAGGAGAAAACCTGCGATATTTCCCGAGCTGAAGGAAGTACACTGTGGAGTATCAGAAATAATGACAGCTAGAATGCTGCGGAGACAACGGTAACATGGTCTAGAGAGACACAAAAGACGGAGGGGACCATGGTGTGCATAGATTGAAGAGGAGAGAGAGCGAAAACCAAGAACTTCTTTTTGCCATTGAGCTCAATTTCTACGTATATGTGAGGATCTTTGGTGAAATTGTCCAATTCTAAAGAAGCAGCTCTCTTTAGTGCTAGTAGTGTCCAGTGTGGTGATTTTCAGAGTGGTTATAACTTCCAAACCCTTCACCGGTTGGGTGAAGCCTGCAGTGTAGACGAGAAAACCAGGGAAGGCACCAACTCTAGTACAGTTATTCCTGGAAGTTCACGGGAGTAGATATTCAGTAGGTGGGATTTTGATTATGTTGAAATTTGTTTCTGTCATTAAAAGATCTCTCAAAGGATACATTTCTCACAAGCAGAGGAATGCTTACATCTGCAAAAGATCTCAAAATTTAATGACCTCCTTCCACTGTTTTTTTATCAATAAGCCACAAATTATAATCTTTTTTTTCTTTCTTTTTTTTGGTTTTTTTGAGACAGGGTTTCTCTGCAGCTTTAGAGCCTGTCCTGGAGCTAGCTCTTGTAGACCAGGCTGGTCTCGAACTCACAAAGATTCGCCTGCCTCTGCCTCCCAAGTGCTGGGATTAAAGGCGTGCGCCACCACTGCCCGGCTTTTTTTTCTTTTTTTGTGGTGGGGACAAGACTTATGGACTAATATAAGTTATAGGAGTTAATAAGAAGCCTGAGATAATAGAACAATCAGTTTATAATTAATGTAGACCTCTGTGTGATTCTTTGGGACTTAATGATAGTAGAGACAGGTAGAACAGAAACCTTGGTCAACAAATGGCACTCACGCAAACAACTGCATTGACATAAAGCCTGAGAGAGCTTGGGAAATAATTCTAAACATAAAATAATAGAATTAAACATGGCTTATTGATAGCAGCACTTTCTCGGGTGGGCTCTGCTTGCTAAAGGCAAGCACACTCATTTAAGAGAGGCTTCCTAACTCAGCTTTAGCTGTGAAACTTTGCAGCTCTTTTAAGAGGCCCTGCCACCAAACACTTAAATGGTGTTTATGAATTGCCGACAGCATACCTTTTGGTAGTGGCAGGGACCTTGAAATGCCATAGAGTTGTGGCAATCAATATGGCTCTGGCCAGTACCTCTCCTATGAAGCTAGACTCTCAGAAAAAAAGCTAAGGAATGACCTGGATCCAGCCTTCAAAGTCACAGCTTTAATTCCAGGCACATCACTTAGCAAATTAAAGACTCACGTGGTCAGTAAATGAGAGATAAACAATAAAGTTAGATTCTAAGATGACGAAAACCTCTAAATGGTTTACTGTGTGTTTAAAAAATATGTAGGTGTTGTAGAGAAAAGAAAAAGATAAAGTCCTTAAAATAAAAAAGAAAGAAAGAGAGTAGTTGGGTGTGGTAGCACACACCTTTAATCCCAACTCTTGGGAGGCAGATATCTGTGAGTTCAAGGACAACCTGGTCTACAGAGTAAATCCCAATCAGCAGGAAGTAGCTTGGAAAGCTACACCCATCTTCCCCCCAAAATGAATTATGGATGTTTGCCTTTGTTGAGAGTGTTGGTTACAAGTTGTTATGGATAACAGTCAGTAGAAAAGTTAAACAAAGGAGATTCGATTTAGAGTTCTTGTTTTAAAAGAAATGGGAAGAGTGCTATGGGAAAATGATCTGTACTCTGTCACTTGTATATTAAATAAATGCTGATTGGCCAGTAGCCAAGTAGGAGGTAGAGGCTGGGCAACGAGAATTCTGGGGAGAGGAAATTTTTAGTCTGCAGTCATCACCCAGAGAGGAAACCATATGCAGAGAAAGCAAGATGTGACTGCATGGCCAAAAAAGGTATCAAGTCACATGACTAACATAGACAAGAATTATTGGCTAATACAAGTTATGAGTTAATAAGAATCCTGAGCTACGAGGCCAATCAATTTATAATTAATGTAGACCTCTGTGTATTTCTTTGGGGCTAAAGAGATGTGGGACCTGGTGGGACAGAAACTTCAGACAACACTTTTTCCTTAAAAGAAATGTGTGGTGGCATATGCCTTTAATCCCAACATTTGGGAGGCAGAGGCAGGCATCTCTATGAGTTCGTCTACAAGAGCTAGTTCCAGGACAGGCTCCAAAGCTACAGAGAAACTCTGTCTTAAAAAATTTGTCCTATTTCTTTTCATTGACAAACACAGAGTATGTACAATGTATTGTTTAGAAATATGTACTCATTGTGGTTACTGAAGGATGGTGCTAGGTGGGAAACTGTTGGTTCAAGAGTTTTCTGTTACATAAGTATTAAAAAGTCCAAAAAAAGTATTATGCACCATGTTGACTGTAACTATGACCTGCTGTATTTTTGACACTGGAAAGGGTACATGCGCTATGTTCTCAACACACACATGAAAGATCAGTGTGTAAACAACAGTCTCCCTTATGGTTTATTTTGCCAGCAAGCTACGAATTTTTAACCATCTAATACATATAAAATGCAGGACCATTTTACTAGGTTCCTGTAGATTTCATTTGACACTCATGAGTATGTTGACCATTTTCCCCATAACTATATCATCCATATATTTTTATTTGTGATTTATATAATATTGCGACTTTAAGAAATAAACATGCCATGTTGTAATAATGTATGTATATGTGCAAACAGGTTTTGCTCCCACTTTTAGCTGGAATGTACTTTACTCTTTATTTTATTACCTGAGCCCTCTTTCTTCATATTTTTCTTTATTTGATAGAAAACAATAATCACCGTATTTGTTTAATTGTTCTTTAACACAGAGCCTTGAAGATGCATACGTAATAAGTGGGAGGAGGTTCTTGTATGAGAAGGTAGCAGGTATACACGAAACATTGATGAGCTGTTTGCCGCTGTGAGCTCAGAGGTTCAAGGCTACTGAAGTTTTTGGAGAGGGATGTGGAACACATTTGCAGTCTGTCACACCTGGGGATGGATGATGAATCTCAAATGTTTGTCTTCCAACTCCCATATGTCAGTGTCTGAGCACAGCTCTCAGGGGCATCGGTTTTCTGGCACGTCTTTTGGGGCCCATGTGTGGTCTGAAAGAAAGCCTTCAGATGAGAGGTCTCAGGTGTGTAGAGTAGAATGCCGTTAGCATATAACGACATGAAGAATGTCCGTGGGGGCATAGTGTGTATGTGTGTGTGTGTGTGTGTGTGCGCGCGCGCACGTGTGCACGCACACACGTGTGTTTTATTCATGCATCATTATCTGCTGGGCTGGAAGTCGCAGAGATCTGCCTGCTTCCTGAGTGCTGGGAAAAGAGGCACACACCACCACACCCGGCTTCTATTGACATTCTTGCCAATGAAAAACATTCCTGTTACACAATTCTTTGAACTTATATTCATTTCTTTGCGGCATTCATTTACCACTTTGGGTTTTTTTTTTTTTTTTTGGATTTATGGAATTATGTGGTACGCTGTGATACGCTGCAGTCAGATCACATCAGCTCCCCATAGCTCACTGTTGGGGACTCACATTGGTATCACAATGGTACCCTGGAGTAGGCTGTGGTGGGAGTATCTACAGCATGGAAATTGGAAAATACCATGAGATGCTGTTTCCCTTCAAGCTCTCTGTCTCTTTTGGGGAGCAGGTTGTAGAGTATTTGCAGTCCCAGCCGCTGTGTGAGTCTGGTGTCTGTCACTAGTGTGTGAACACCCAGATTTTCCTCTAGGCAATGCAGTAGACTTGGAGGCCTTCCTATGACTGCATCCACTCCCTGGCTGTTTGAGGTGAGGAGAGTGAGCTGACTGAGAGGAGCACTGGCCAAGAACTGTGATATTCGTCTCAGCAGAGTGGATATTGACCTCCTCTTGGCAGTAATTAGGACACAGGAACCTCTGCAACTTGTCATCAGTGGTCAGTGATCATTCTTCACCTTAATTGCTCTGGAGAAAGAACATTTGTCTAGTACCTCTTAGTGCTGAATATCTTTAAAACTTGACTACTGTCTAAGACTCAGAGCGGAGGGGAGGTGATGGATGCTGAGAGAGATCTTCCATCTCTGAAGAACACACTGACTATTATCCGAAGTGTTGTTATTACACAGGTTTTTGTGAAACCAAATAGAAAGCCCAGGTTCCCTGACCTTCATTGCCCTTCACGATTTCATATATCTGTGGTAGCCTGCCAATGGCATCTGTTGTTCATAAGAAATCACAACAGTACGATGCATCACTTGAGATAAAACACCAGTAAACAATAACAATCACCAAAGAAAGGATGGGCTGCATCCACATCAACGAATGAGTGGAGGGGGGTGCCCTGGAGAATAAAACAGATGCCTCTGGGGAAAAGGGCCAGAGGCAGCTGGATTCGGGATGATTTGTGACAGCTTGGTATGGCCGCACACTTCCCAAACCATCCTGTGATAATTCACTCTCCAGTGTCTGGCACACAGTCATACTGTAGAGAAATGCAACAGCCTCCTAATTGGTCAGTTTCCAGTTACACTCTCCATCATGGAGAAACTACTTCTGACTGTTTTTGAGTGTGAGGTTTTTTGTGATATCATCAGAAAAGTATAGGATGCAGATCCACTGAAGTGAGTTCTCAAAGTTTTAGGGCCTGCTGAGCATGTCTGTGTGTGCAAAGGGGAGGCCGCACACAAAGCTTACTCTTTACGAAGGTTTTAAAAACCTTGCTTGGATTCCAAACATGAGTAGTAATTTTGTATTAATCTTTTAAATTCCTGAAAAAAAATCATTTCTACCTGGTATGTTGCAGAGCGGTGGCTGTCAATTATTTGGTGTAACACAAAAGTCACATCTGGGTAATAGAAATGTCACCTCTTTCAAATAACCATTGGTGGTTCTTGTAGCTGCAACTCAGTCACCCCGACTTCTGCACATAAGCTATCAATGTTCTACCAGTGTGGCCAGCATTATGTTGAGCAGCAAATGTCACTTCTATTTCTGCTTCTAAATCAAAATCAGGATAGGAATAATCCACGCATGCTTACTTTTAACTCATTTTAAGGCAGCTTCATTTCAGTCAGGAAATTTCATCTAGAAAAAGCTCATTGTGTGACATATAGAAATCATAAGGAACCGACTCTCTGCACTCTGTTGATGTTTTTAAATATAACATTTCAGCATGAAATTTTTTCTAAAGAAAAGGTGAAATTGGAAGTACTCATGAATAAGGAACTTTCTAACCTGTTTAATATAAGCAAGACTCGTATTTAATATAAGTCTCAAGACTCGTATTACTGAAACCCTTTCCCAGAACCTTGCGATCTTAGCTTCCTGTACAATAATGTTCAGGTATTACAAACAAAAACTTTTAAAGTTTTGATAGCATAACATGTTGCCTGGGAATCATTAACGTGATTCACAATGATTGACCACTAGGGGTCTCAGCACCTGCTAATATAACAAAATGTCTCAGAATTTATAGGATTTTTTCTTTCGTAGGATGATGCATACTAAATCTTCTAATTTCAAACTAGATCTAACATGATATACTTCAAAGATATGTGTTGACTCTGTGTGGGTGAGAAAAGGGGTTTGCCACTAATATTTATGACTTGAGTTCAACCTGAGTTTAGTTCTCATGATCCACATGATAAAAGGGAAAAAAAGCTCTCATAGTTGTCCTCTGAATGTGACAAGTGTTTATGGCTTGTGACCAATATAAAAATTAAATAAATATAACAAAAATCCGATATTGTGCATTGAGACATTATATTATAAGGACAAACTCAATGGTCAATAGAATCAGATCATTTGGGTTAAAATCTTAGTTCTCTCTCTTATCACTTCTGCAACCTCTTAACTAGATGTTGTTTATAAAATGGAAATGTTAATAATAAAAAATACAATGACTTTATTTATATCATTCAGAATAGTGCCTTAAACACAGTAGCCGCATCTTTAGCCAGCCGTAGTCATGAAACTGGTAGTCACCAATACTAACATATGTATAGCGCTCTAGTTTGGGTTACCAGCTGAAAACAGAAAGCCCTAAAGCAAGTAAATACTTTCCTTTCTAAAAGAGAAATTCCAACCCATAAGCCACTGCTGCTTAGGGACATCGTAAGTGAGACAACAGGGGAATAAATGACATGTGTTAGGGATCAGAGGGAGAGGCAAACTTAAGGTGAGTTTCCAAACCAAACAGTTGTCTAAGGAGAGGAGGGAGTGCCACACAAGCAGAGGAAGCGTGCCACAATTCAGACTTGAGTCTTAAGGAAGTTAAACACAATCACAGTGTTGCTCTATGTGAAGGTGGCATTGTTTTCTTTTTATTTATTCTTCCCTCATACCGTATATACTGACTGCAGCCTCCTCTCGGTCCCCTCCTCCCAGAACTGACCCACTTCTTCCCAGATCCACTGCTCCTCTCTATGCCTTCAGAAAGGAGCAGGCCTCTGAGTGAACTGATCACAGCATAACACGATGCAATAAGAATAGGCACAAACTCTCATATCAAGGCTGGAAAAGGCAACCCAATAGGAGGAAAGGGGTACCACCAGAGAGAAGGCAAAAAAGTCAGAGACACTCCCACTCCTGCTGTTAGGAGTCCCACAAAAATCTCAACCTAAACAACAACAATTATATGTAGAGGACCTAGTGCAGGCTCTGTGATTGCTGTTCAGTCTCTCTGAGGCCCTGTGAACCCTGTAGTTGATTCTGTGGGATCATGCTCTCCTGGTGTCATCGACCCCTCTGACTCCCACAATCCTTTCCCCTCTTCTGGGAGGTTCCTCCAGCTCCTCCTTATATCTGGTTTGAGTCTCTGCATCCGCTCCCACCAGCTGCCAGAGGATGGAAGGTGGCATTTTAAAGAAGATTCTTTCTCTATCAGAAGAAAACCTTTCTAATTCCACATAATGAATGTTGGCCCAAGAATGGGAAGTTCAGGTTTTCATTATTATAAATAACTATGAAACTTAAATTTTTCTTCAAGCCATGTGTCCTTCGATGTTCTTTTAAACCCTAGTTTGGCTTACTTTTAAAACCTGGTTTGTTTGCAATCCAGTGAGAACACTAGATAACTATGCAAATGAGGTTTAGATGTTAGGGAGAAAGGTGGAACCAGATTTTGATGCTTGATTTGTTAATTCTCTAGTAGTTTTTACAGGATAAGAAACAGTGAAGGAAAAAAAGAAGTCATTCATAGCTTGATTTATCAATTAAGTATTCCTTACTCTGAATACTTGAGATGAGGCAGGTTTTAGATGCTTTCATCTGTTTTTTGAATATTTGTACTATGGAATGAGTACCTTGGGGATTGGCACAGGTATAAACATGAAATTCTCTTACGTTTCATAGAAGACTGAAGGTAATTTTAAACAGCATTCAGTGCTGAAGAATTTTGTGGTTGAAGTGAAGGTTAGTGTTGTGAATTTTTCTGCTCCATTGTGTTGGCACCCACATTTTCAAACTGGGGTCATTTTGGTAGATATTTGGTTTAGTTGTGCTCAGCACATTAATAAGTTGATAATAACATATTTGTTAGTCCCTCCTGCAGAAAAGCTGTTATTTTTCCCTCATGGTTTCTGAGTTGGGATTTTGAACTAGTAAGATGCTCTGTCTGTTGTGATCATGAGTCCTCTTGTTAGATTCAGGCCGGAGAGCACACCTCAGCAGCAAGCAGCACCACAGCCCCGCACCTGCCTTCCTCAGTGCCTGCCAAGCTTTGTTCCAAACGTTTAAACAAAGGTCCTAGAATTGAGACTGTTTTCTCCTAGTTCCATCCTGGATTATTGGTGTCAAGAAGAAGGAAAGCTGTGATTCTGTTGGCTTTTGTGTCAAGCCTTCTCCTAAGGCTGGGGGTGAGCTGGCCTCCCAAGCTACTTGGATAATGATCAAGGAACACTTATTTCCCCAAGTTTGCTTCTGAAAAAGTAGATGAAGATGCTTTTTGGCAAAATCAAAAAGCAATAGATTTTCCCTTGCAGTCAAGGTCAAAGTAGACCCAGGGCTCCACAAAAAGACCACCTTCCATCTATGAGTCATAAGGCAATGATGGAAGTCATAAATAACTTGACATTTTCTTTTCACTCAGTTGTCTCATTTTAGGACTCTCTTTCATGAAGAAGTTGATGAATTATTATGCCCATTAGTATCTGAAGTGATGTAATGGCACTCTATCTGTCAAATCACTAAAAATTACTTGTGTTAAGGGCACAGAATGTGTCCCTAGCCTTTGCTCAAATAATATTTGGCTCTTTATTTAAAGATAATATATCCTCTAAGCAGAACATAAATGGAAAGCAAAAAAAAAAAAACCTAGAGGCACATTCTGTGTAGGACAGATGAATAAAAATTAGATCTAGAAATTAATCATGTGACAGTTATTTTTAGATTAGTTAAGATAAAAATGTGATATTAGCATATATAGCTGTTGGTCATTGCTGATGCCCAAATAATATGTTAATAAAAGAAATGATTGTCTCCAGGACCCAAATACATTTTTATAAAATGTAGGCAGAGCATGTACTAGAAAGATGCAACTCTTATTGGATGAAAGACATTCATACTCATATTTTAAACATGAATTTTATAAAAGAAACCTTGCACAGCAGATATTACGTGGCTCTGAAACCCCAAGTCCTCTCTGTGTACCTTCCTATAACTATAGCTGTATTCATTTTACCTTCTTTGAGCCTGCATTTTCTAAAGAATGAAATAAGGACGAAAGAATAATGCCTACCCAAAGGAATTATTCTAGGGATGTGTAGGATAGGTTATTTAAGTCACAGAATATACATTTTCCCCAGCTACTATAACTTAGTTTTTATAGTAGGTAGTATATAGAGGAGTATTTATTTTGCCATGCCAGAGATTTTAGTTTGCTTTTAGATGTCTAAACAATCTTGAAATGTACATTTTTGTATATAAGCTTTTTTTTTTCTTGGTTGCTTGGCTTATTTCCTTGGAATATAATCCTACAAAAATTGCTCCCAGGTCAAGCATTTCTAGAGTTACAGCAATGTTTTTGAAATTCTATTTTGGTGCCCCCCGACCAAGAGTGACAAGGTTTATTCTCAGACAGGAGGCTCTTATTGCATGGCAAATAGTCACAGGGACGTGGCTTTGTTTTCTGTGGAGTGACCCACACCCAGTGGTCTCTTTTCTTGGTTGCTGGCCTTTAGAAAGGCTAACTAACAAGCTGTTAGACGTCTGCCCTTTGAAAGGGCAGATCCCAGACTGTACTCCCAGACCAGAATTGCTTATTTGTTCTTGCCTGATATTTTTGTTCTGCACATGCTAGAAGGTTTTCAGATTGGTCGTAGCATTTGTCCCTAAGAGCTGTGAGCATTGCAGGTAGCTGGAAATGAAGAAAAACATGTCATCAATATGGCTGTCATATAGTGTTGCCCTCCATTACTTCAGGTTTCCCACACATTTGTTTTCCTTAAAGGGGATAATTGTAAAGAGAAGAAGAAAGACATTATCTACCATTTATGTATGATGTATGTGTTTCTCTTTATTCATTTGTCATCTATTGAATACCTACCTATTATATCTTTTCTATTTTTTATCATCTCTCTCTATCATCTATCTATCTCTATCTATCTATCTATCTGTCTGTCTGTCTGTCTGTCTGTCTGTCTGTCCGTCCGTCTGTCTATCCAACTATCTATCTATCTATCTATCTATCTATCTATCTATCTATCTATCTATCTATCTATCATCTATCTATCATCTCATTTCTATAAATTATCTACATGTCTATTATCTATTTTCTATCTTTTATTGTCTATATTTACCTGTCTATCTATCTACTTATATATATAATCTCTGCCAATTATCTTTGCCTATTAACTATTTAGCGCTTATAAGTAAGATTTGATTTCATTTCATAAAGAAATAATGCAAGAGAATTCAGGGTGATACTTTCAAATATGGAACAGAAAGAACGTAACAGAAGGCTGAGTTGAACTGAGTTATGGATAGCTCATCATCTACGTTATTCTTTTCCAGAAATGTGGGCCTTTCAAGGTTGAGCTGAAAGAGTTTCAGATTGGGTTGGTTGGCAGACCTTTGAGATTTTAAATCAGAGGAAATCTTCTTGTAGGTCAATAACCTTTGTAACAAAATCCCACTTTTGCTCCGTCTATTTTACCCTGGAATTTTGCCTCTTGCAAAGAAGAATTCCAATTAAGAAACCAAACCATGCTGCATGTGGGCACATCTTTCTCTTGCCTGCACCAACTGAAACAAGCAGATTTCCAATATGTCCCAATGACAGTTCTGCTCGATTGTTCTCCAGTCATAACAGGTCAGGATTTATTACATCTGTCTCTGCAAGAGTCTTTTGCTTGGGTGAAGTTGTTTGGAGTGTTCCTTGTCAGTCACACAAATGAAGGGACAAGGGATTTTTGTAGGCAGGATCTTTGATGAGCCTGGTCTTGGTAGAGACTTGCTATCATTTATATTTTATTTCTCTTGTTCTTTATCAAACATTTCAGCATTTGTTTTCAGACTCATTTGTGTCATCTCTGGCTTTTAATCAATTCTATGACATAGATTTTTCTACACTGTCACTCCTAGCAGCTGTAATTATTTACTTATTCATTGGATTTATTTTTAAATACATTTTTCATTAAAATAGGATTGTGTCACTTTTCCTCTTCTCTTTCCTCCTTTGCCCAACTCCCAGGCATCCTCCCCCAATCCCTGCTGTACCCCTGCTCTCAAACTGATGACCTTTTTTCTTTGATTGTCACTGTTACATGTGTATATTTATATATACACAGATGTATAAAGACAGTTTTGCATGTCTGTTTTTATTGTTGTCCAATACAAAGTGATCAGCTCTGAAACCATATACCCAGAAACAGCAAACACAGATTCAGCATTTTGTAGTTGTAATTATTACTAGAGCTGTCATTGCCACTCCATTTTATCACTGCCAGTGGCCATCAAACATTATGTAAATGCTAGTGTAAATACTTTCTACTCTGCCTTATGAATTTTGTCATGGCTTTTGAGTTAGATGCATTTACTCTCATGTCTCACCTTGGGAGCAAAGAGTCAAGAGAGTAGGTATTTATGGATGATAGGTTTCAGTCATCACAATAAGAAACATGGATGTTAGCAAGTTGGGCCAACCCAGGCTCAAGTCATAGGTGTTTTAATTTACTAAAGGTCATAGGGCCATGGTAGCTGGAGCCTTTGTCTCTAGAATTCTCTCCAACAGTCCTAGATGTAAGTAAGGCCCAAATCCCTGCTTCCCAAGCTTCAGTGACAGTGAAATTGCAGGGATCTTGTGAAGAACTAGATTCTGAGTTAAGAGGTTTAGCCTGGGCTCTGGCATTATGCATTCTTGTCAAGTTGTTTACCGCTGGGTTGTGTTTCTGAAGGTGATACTTCAATCAGCAAGAGTGCCAGCATAGGAGTCAGTGGCCACAGTGGCTGGGAAGTCAGAGAGCATCTCTTTGTACACAAAAGTCACAGATTTCTCTAGACCAAAGTCAAGTTCTTTGGAACCAGTAACGGGATAATCCATATGTGGTTACCAAATAATGCAAGAGAGCTCATCAGGGAAAGGTTTGCTTGCCAACAAACCTGGAGACCTAAGTTTGATCTGTGGAAAGCAGAAGAAGGAAGGGAACAGACTGGTGAGTGTTGCCTGGTTTCCACATGCATGCCTTGCCATCTGTGCCACACTACCCTTAATTCGTAACTATATAAATAAAAGGTAAATAAAAACCCATAGCCTTCTCCTAAGACTACTGCTAAGCTTTACATCATAAGAAGAAGCTTTGCTTTCATCAGACATTATATTTTCCTTTTGTGATACTTTCTAATAAAAAGATAAAATTTCCTTTTATATAGGAAAGAAGTGAAGAAAAGGACAGCTGGTGTCCCCTGAGTCCAGTAAATAAGTGGCAGACTTCAACTTTGTTTTCTTAAATGAGAAAAGCATTTCTCATCTATTTTTGCTTTTTTCATTGTTTTGTTTGAGTAATGTTCATTATGTTTAAAAGTGCCTTCATTCTTTGTCAGTAAAACATTTCTCCACTTCTTGTCTATGTGCATGTGTGAAGAAATATGTGTGCGTGTGCACATGTACATGCATGGCTATGTGGGGTTATTTGGGCTAATGTGATACATTTATGCATAAACACAATTCCAGGCAAACTATCTTGTAAATTCCATTAGGAATAGGGGTTTTGTTTTGTCCAAACTTCAACACCCAGGCCAACACAGTTAGGTGAATAAATGTATTTTCAAATATCAGAACTACTGAGTGGAAAACATAGTAACGGAGAACTAGTTTCCCGAGTAATCTTGCATTCTAGAAGCTTATGGCCGTTATAATTTGTGGTGATAAAAGATGCTCAAAAGAGTTAGCCATAATGTCTGGAGGCTGATGACAGCTAACGCCCTGGCTTCCCTCAGGGGCTAAGATCTTCATGATGATTCTAAATTAGGGATTGTCTTCCCTCCCGCCTCACCCTGTCAGAGTTGAGATCATCTGAAATCACAGGGGATGACAATGTCTTTTTCACTTTCGTAGGGGTGGCTAAATCACCATGGTGATTACTAAAATTATGACATTGCCTCACGAGACACGGGAGCAGGGATTTCAGAACTGTCAGTCATGAGTTTCCATGCACAGAGTCCACAATAAGACCAAAGACTATTTTAAGTACTGTTTTATCCATCGGAGTCACTAGGAAGATTAATGTTCAGAGATAAATGAACAAACTGCTGGCTTTCAATGAGCTTTTCATTGTTTCGGTCAGTTAAAGGTACCTGTAACTTTGTACTTTAGCTCCCTTGAGTGGTTTTTCACCCCAGAGAATGAAAGATACTCAGAGACCTCAGAATTGTGTTTGAATGGATTACTGCATTTTTATAGACTATCTCTCATCTTACGTTGTTTCTTGTTCATTTTGCACAGGCTTCTGACAACTTAAGTATAGAAATTCTTCTGCTATGCATTATTGCAGAACAAGTTCCACACATTGTTTTCTTCCCTGGGCCCTTCTCGTTCCTGAAGGCTCCAGTGACATGCCACCACCCTGAAGAAGCCTTTGTCAACCACTTTGTCTAAAGAAGTCAGCCCTCCATGGTAACAGTCAATTCGTATTCTTTGTTGCCTTTACATGAACACCTTTTTTTTTTAATTCTGAAGAATTATTTATTCTATTATTCTTGCTTATCACTGCTTATCACTACTGAAGTGCAACTTCCATACTGGAAAAGATTTTAAAAAATTCTTATTTATATTTTTTAATGTGTCATCTACTGTGCTGGATTCCAGTTGGAGAACATTTACTAAAGTAGACTTTACATAAACAATGAACCTAAATAGACTACAAGAAAGGAAATTCAGCCCACCAATTCTTATTGGTTTCTTTAGAAATCAGAATAGTCTGTTATTACGAAGTGTTTCTGTCTAACATGGCGGATGATACTGTTCTCTTGCTAAAGCTGTAAAATATCTGCCTCTTGGTTTCTTCTGTCAATTTATAATGTCCAGTGATAGCAGAGGTAGACATTTATTGAGTCCTTACTATGCTGTAGACATTATTTTTCCCAAATAAAAATAAACCAACTCTTACCTTGATGTTTTTCATGAGTCATTGCTGTAGAAAGTAAATGCCATTTGTAAAGGTAATTAAAACACCCTGGGAGATATTTTCAGTTGGGACTCCATTTGCTGATTGGTCCTTACAGATAATTGGAAGAAGGTCTTAATGGGCCAAAAGCCAGGGTTGAAAACAGCAAGAGAAGAATTTGCTGAGAGACACATCTGTGCCTTTACTGCACAGTGATTACTTCTTTCTTCATCCAGCTTCTAAGGACACATAACATTCTTCAACATCCTCCTCACTAGCCTCCTCTTCCTGTGAAAACCCATGTGAACTCATTTTCATATTGTAAACTTGAGCTTACTGCTTTTCAGAGGAAGCTGGGGACTTACGGTACTTTATTCTCTTTTAAATTCCCAAATCATGTGCAAAGAACTTTGAGTGTATGGTCACATTTTGCATTGTGTATTGTAGCATTATTTTAACTGGTCCCTTTGGTCCCATGGCTTTAGAATCACTGGCTGCTTTATAAAATCCAGCAAGCTAGCACAAGAGCTGTGTATAGTTAGTCCGTGGCCCTTAAACTTCTGAATAGAGCACAACAGGTGTTTTGTAAACATACAGAAATAAAATTGAAGTAGACTAGACTGCTGTCGATACCTCTGTGAGTCTTAATTTCTTGAGCTTTCTCTGAAAGCCTTTCAAGGTTGTCTCCTAAAGCCTATTAGTCTCCTGTCAAGACAAATGAAAATTAATTACCTTCTCATAATTGAGGAAAGAGGTGGAGCATACTGTTCTACTCAGGTTATTATTTATTTATTTATCTGAAGAGCAATGAATCAAGCCTTGGGTTAGTAGTTGAGCTTGAATCTTCTTGACTAGTAATCGATTCCCTGTCTCACCCTGAAAAACTTTACAAAGCTAGAAAAAATATTGCCTATGACTTATATTGAAAGATTGCATTCTAGCCTCTGTTACCTCTGGTTATAGCCTCATATTTAAGTTTTGGAATGATTTCCCGAAGTCCACACTTTATTTTTTTGTTTGTACTATTTATGATTACTATTGCTATGATTAAACACCATTTCCAAAGCAACTCCAGGAATAAAGAGTGTATTTGGCTTACCGTCCACACCACAGTTCACTTTATAATGAAGTCAGGGCAGGAACTCAGACATGGCCCGATCCTGTTGGCAGGAGTTGATTCAGAGACCATGGAGGGGTGCTATTTATTGGCTTGTTCCATCTGGCTTTCTTAGCCTGCTTTCTTATAAAACCCCAAATCTCCAGTCCGCAGTGGATTGGACCCTCTGGTGTAGGAGGATCTTCTGTCTATGTGTTACTTTCATTGGTTGAATAAAGAAAACTGCCTTGGCCTTTGATAGGGCAGCCCTTAGATGGGCGGAGAATACAGAACTGAATTCTGGGAGGAAGGCAGGCAGAGAGAGCCGCCAGCCATGAAGCTGCCAGGTCAGACATGCTGAATCTTTCCCGGTAAGCCATGAGCTCATGGTGACATACAGATTGTTAAAAATAGGTTGAATCAAGATGTGAGAGTTAGCCAATAAGAGGCTAGAACTAATGGGCCAGGCAGTGTTTAAATGAATACAATTTGTGTGTTGTTATTTCGGGGTATAAGCTAGCCAGGCAGCCTGGAGTCTGGCTGCGGGAAGCAGCCCCCAACTCTTTTTACCACAACCCTCCACCATCAATGACTAAAAAACTTCCCTACAGCTGGATCTTATAGAGGCATTTTCTCAGTTGAGGTCTGCTCCTTTCAGATGGCTCTAGCTTGTGTGAAGTTGACCTGAAACTAGAGAGGATATTATTGATGTGGTGGTGATGCGGCGATGATTGGAAATAACCAAAAATAGTCCTTTTATAATTATTCAATTTTAATACAAAGGGAGATAAGGGAACTTACAGAACCAAGGGTCCAGCGGAGCCGAAGGTGAGCGCGGGGCGAACGAACCGGGCACCTTCCGGCTCCCCCATCCTATTTAAGGGGAATGGCTATCCCGCTGGAGCAGCCACGCCCCTGAACGCAGGGATTGGGCCAGCTGCCCCAACATCTCCCCTTTTTTGTCTAAATAAGACAGATTCAGAAACCAAATACAACTATGTACAATGGGAACTGATCATATAAAATTACAAAAAGTAAACAATATCAGGCGAGAAGTATATAACGAAGAATTTTTCTAATCACTCTACTTTGAGAAGTCTAAATAATCTAGAAGATAGCTACCATTATCTAATCTTCAACCCCATCAAAGATCTGAGAAGGAGAGTAAAATTACCAAAGCAACCAGGAAGCACAAACGAGAAACTTCCAAAAAGTGCAACAGAAGACAGAGACAATTGACTACCTGGGCAACCATACGAATTCTTGATAGCAATGTTGAGGCAACCAACTTTGGCTGAGGCCTGAAAAAACCTGACATACCATTATACAATGGCAAGGAACCTTTAGTAGAACTATCCTATCCTGTCTTGGCAAGATAAGACAATTCTGTTTTATCCACTTATGGATATTTCGTACTTTAGTCAGTAATGGAGGTATGGGCTTTTCTTTGCCCCAAGGCCAGTTCTGCCAAGTAGAAGACAAACTCCAAGTGGAGTGTCTTTGGTGCTCAACGTTCTCTCGGGAGTAGAGCATTGTTGCCAGGAGTGATTGTGTCTCATAAATACAAAACTCTAGGTTAGATTAAAGGCCATGTTCTACAGCTCTTCAAAGAGGTCGAAGATTATGCTATCTATACTAAATACAACCTCTATGTGTCTAAAAAACCTGATTGTCCTAAATATAAATATGACCAACATATGATTCTCAACACTTATGTAACTGTATGACTAATAGAATAAACAACTGTGCAAAAAATGAAGACAATGATTTCCAAATGTAAACAGGGTCCTTACATAAATAATATCTGAGGTAGAAATGTACAGTGCAATATGGTAAACAATGTCAATATAACAATTGTTTCAACCAGAGGTAGTATCATACTCTCATACAATGTTCAATATGTCAATAGACAAGAATCAACACTCATATAGTTTTTTTTTTAAAAAAAAAAGGAAGAAAAACAATAGCTCACAAAAATCAATTATTCCTTCAGATCACCAGTTAATTCCTCCCTCCCCCCCTTTTTTTTAAATACATATAGATATACACATAATTTATACCCCTGAGTCCATATAAAGCCTTCCACAACCCGACCACCCTATACCAGCCACCAATTAGTGTCCCTATATCTGAGGGTAAACTTTGTTGGGAGGGGGGGCGTCGTCATCCAAGATTGCTTCCAGCTGACATAGGGGCGACTTTTCTTCCCAGGGGTTTCTGTGAAAGCAAATGATGGTAGAATACCCAGGGTAACATTTCGTCTAGGAAAAATGTGTCCAGCCTCTGAATTTTTTTTTTTTTTTGAAAAGTGAGGCCAGAATGTTGTCAAAAATGTGCACCATACAAAAGTGTTCTGTGCAATTGGTACCAAAAAACAGGCCAAATATTAGCGCTACTAAAACATGACGTCATAATAACTAGTTGGAGTTGATGTTGCGGGGCCCCGTCTTCATCCTGGATTACTGAAGAAAAAAAATTTTTGTCGTTTGTTGCGAGAGAGATAAGCATTATCTACAAGGACACATACAGACGCATACGTGCATATCTTCAATGAAAGGTGCATTAAAAACAACCATAGATATGAATGAAGGCAAAGAAGGCAAATATATTGGTACCATCATCAACATTATTGTTATTAATATTCTGTCTCATAATTTTACTCCTAACCTGAGACAGAAACTCTGAGAAATCTCTTATAAACAAGCTTGGAATTGGAGAGGGACTGGGCCAGAGTCCAACTCCAAGAAACCAGCTCTGAATATCTATGAAGAAATGCATATTGACACACATACAAAAATTGTTTTTTATACTCACCGAGCTTACCCAATGTCAATGCTGATCCTTGTTGGGTTGCAATTGGTTCCAATTCATCAATATTCAAGGTATGCAGGGTCCCTCAGGTCCTTTGCAGGTGAGCGTCTTCCTGTGGGGATAAGAAAAGAACCCTGCCCCCGTACTATAGGTTTCTTACCATCAGTATGTTCACCATCCTTGTGCATGAATTGTTATTTTTCTTTTCCAAGGGGCTTTTCCTCTTCAAACCGAACCTTTATTAATTTTGATGGTATCCACGATTTTTCTTCTCCTGTGGAGACAAGAGCAAAACCCCTTCCCCAATGCAGCACATCCCCTGGCTTCCATTGTGAGGTTAGCACATCCTTGAAATAAACTGGTTGATTTAATTCAACAGACTTTTCCATTATCCAATGTCTCTCTGCAGCCGTTGTCCCCTTTTCATTAGCGTTGAGAAAATTCAAAGTTAGTAAAGCATTATGTAATCTATTTCTGGGGGTATTCTCCACTCCCTTTTGCTTGTTTAACATTTCCTTTATTGTCCTATTTGATCTTTCAATGACTGCTTGACCTGTAGGATTGTAGGGTATGCCTGTAACATGCTTAATATTGTAATAGGTAAAAAACCGTTTCATTTTTCTAGAGACATAAGCTGGACCATTATCCGTCTTTATTTGCGCAGGTATACCCATGATGGCCATGACTTCTAATAAGTGAGTGATTACTGAATCGGCCTTTTCTGAGCTTAAAGCAGTTGCCCATTGGAATCCTGAATAAGTGTCAATGGTATGGTGTACATATTTTAATTTTCCAAATTCTGCAAAATGGAACACATCCATCTGCCAAATTTCATTCCTTTTGGTGCCCTTTGGATTAGTCCCTGCAGGCAGTGGTGCAGCCCCGCCGCTTCACACTACAGTGGTGGTGAGTAAATTTTATGAGGACAGAGTCAGCATTTTATAGGCTCCTAACAAATCAGGAGAGGATATGGGAAAGGTCCCTTAGATCAACTGGATGTATGTGATTATACAAGTTTACTTAAAAAGGAATCCTTAACATCATTCATCTTTTTTACTGTTATTTTTATTGAGATAAATATTTATATTAAATATCCTTTTTATCATATGTTCCTGCTCTACCTTTGCTATACAAGGCTATACTTACTTTGCCTTTACCTGTTTTGCTTTGTAACCTTGAGCAGTGTTGGAATGTTCCACTATAGGGCATTATTAACATCTTGATGTCTGAAAACATTTAGGGGAATCTTTCTGTATTTCTTATCTTTACTTTCCTGACTCCACTGGTCTGGTGAAATTTGGATCCTATTGGAAGGTTCACAGAGAAATGTAGTGTGACCTGAGAATGAGCTTGTTGTACCTTCCCTGGCACTTCTGCAGATTTGTTAATTTCGTCTACCACAGGACCTTTGGACAATGGATCTTTATGTGTGCTTCTTTCTTTCCAGGCAGAGTGTGAGTCCAACCTTCTTTACCAAGATTTAACATAGTGCCTGGCAAAGGCTCGAATATACTAATGTTTCTTAAACAACTAATGGAAGGTGGGAGAAGAAAGATTTCCTTTCTTTCCCTATCAGCAGCTACCGTCTGCTTATGAACTCATCTATTGCTTCTAGATTTGACATTCCCCGAGCAGGTCAAAACTTCTTGGTATTCAGTCCTGCAAGACTAAATCTCGTTGTCTTGTTTGGCTGGGAACTTTCTGTTTGAAGCGACTTTCCTGCACATCATGACCTTTTCTGTAAAAACCTGTGAAACATCCAAAGACTGAAACAATCACTCCCCCACATCCCCCTGTGACGCCTTTGTTCCTTTCTCTGTTCTGGTATAAACTCCTTGTACTGGGCCTTGGATAATTAGCTTGCTTTGATGCCTCCCCATGAGGGAACTGAAATTCTTGTCTTAAGACTGTACGTTTAGTGAGTTTAACCAATAGTGTGCTTCTGTATGGCCCATAAGCTAAGGAGACTGATATTTATGTTTTAAAATGGGAGTGTCAAACATTATCACGACTTCTTACCTTGACACCTGTGTTTCAGACGCTCATCACCAGACATTTAAGTTTCTTATTGTATGAGTTTTCATGGGAAGACATATGTCTATTCATGCCAGATGTAACACTAGTGACAGATCTAAAAACAAATCTATCCAAGTCTAGCTTGGTGAACCAGTGAGTTTAACTAGAATTGCATATATTAGCATTGGTAACTTCTGGGTAGCTACACTATTGAAGAAGAGCCTCCTCTTCTGGAAATTGTTAAAACTAATGTATACTCCTCCCAGTAATTATTAATAGCTTATATATCCTGTGGGTAGCGCTTTTATACTTTGTATGTGTGGTCCCTTGGGTACCAACTCACTAGCCACTTCATGAGTCATCCCGTGAGCCCTCCTTTCTGTAAGGAAATATTAATGGGCACAATATTGTCAGGATCTCATCAGCCTCTCTGATTTCAAGACAGCAATCGAGCCAGAGAAGTTCCACAGTACATTGTCACAAAGTTGTGTTAATTGTTCTGGTCACTGAACCTTTACTAGGTCTTTAATCATGTGGCTTTCTCATTTTGAACAACTATGTAGAAACACATACAATATCTTTTTAAATAAATAAGACTATGGTTTCCTATAAATAAAACATAGAGTTCCATGAAAGAAAGTATATATATATATATATATATATATATATATATATATATATATATATATATATATATCAGGCAGAAAAGACTGAAAGACCAGAGGGTATAATTCATTCTTAGTTATATGTATGAAGATATTGTGGATATTCAATAAATCTGTACCCAAACTAAATTTAAAATTTTCTGTCATCTTGGTGTTTTGAAATTGTTTCTATCTAATCTCCATGTGCATGTTTGCAGTGGTTCAAAAATATCCATAGAACGTTGGCTCACCAGGAATTTATTTTTAAGAAAGACTACTTAATTTGAAATGGAAATTAAGGAGATGTTTCAGACATTGCTATTCTTGTGTGAAGATTAAAGTTTCCAGAGACCAGTGAGACAAATGCAGGACAAAGGCAAAATTCACATGCAAAGATATGTCCCAGTTTTTTTCAAAGCCATTGTGGTCCACGAGTGAAGCATCTTAGCTCAAGTAATTTAAAGTTTTGCCACTGTTATTGCAAGTAAGATTCTCAAGGAAGAAAAAAAAGTCAAAGTTGCATTCTAGTGTTTGAACAAATGCAGAATCTTTATGAATATGTGAGAACATAATTTAACTAGAACATTATCTTTCTCCCTTCTATTCTGCTTCGTTAGAGCCAGTTATGATAAGAAAGCTGGTCCTATATTAAAATGGAGACTTTGACCACAAATGATTAAATTTATTACTTATAGACTAATAAGCTTCTACTAACGAATATTTCGAAAAACCAACATCTACCTCCAAGCTTGTACCATCAAATTAATAAATTCCATTGAGTAGGACATGATTGCAGCATATTTTACACAATGAATAGAAATTTTAGGAAGAAGGAGATTGAGATATCAAAGTATAAATATAAATAGCCCCATGAAATTGGTAATGCTTTTGGTAGGAAAGTTAGCTTGAGAATGGTATATATACATATATGTATATACATGTACATATATACATATGTGTGTTGCAAGGTTTGTTATCTAAAGTTCATCACTATATGACCGTTGTGGTATAATACCATGTTAAGGGTTAAAATATTTTGAGGATACATGACACTATAAAGTAACTTTCCTATTAAATTTTGCGCTTCTTCTTGGGTTTTGGATTCTGTAACAATTATAAACAATCATGTGTTTATAATTGAGGAGAGAGGACAGTGTTACTTAGTAATAAAACATATCATTTATTGAGGAACTGTGTTCTAAGTAGTCTTCCAATGTACTTTTGGCATACTATTTTTATCTATTCCTTATAAATCAGGATAGGGTAAGTTACTGTTATGCAAATTAGTAAAATGAGACAAAAAGATCTGAATATCTTGTCTGTGGTTATATAGCCACCAAGTTTCGTCCAGGGCACCAACTTAGAGTCAAGCTATGGAATCCTACATCAGTACCCATTAAATGTATTAGGGTCTGAGCCTGAACATAAGCTGCCTTTACAAAGCTTGAAAATGCATGTAGTTTGCTTTTACTTGCGATTGAAGATATCAAGTTAAACGTGATCCCTTAAAGATCTCCATGTTATAGCCTCGTATGACATTTTTCAGTCAAATTCAAATCCAGCAGGCTCAAATGGTAGTCAGACCATCTAAGACTGCCCTTTTCCTGTCATCTGTCACTTGATGGAATGAGCCGCGTTAGCCATCCATCGCATTTGGTGATTGGAAGAGCAAACGTGAAAAGGCAACACAGAGAATAGTCAGAGCACAGATCTATGTATGAACCAGTATCGGGCTGTTCTGTTGTGTGTCACTAAAATGCTATTTCATTCATGGGAATGAAGAGGATGAGGTGATGCCCTGCCTTCCTCAAAACCCTGAACCGCAGCACACTCAACAGAGTAGAAGGCTTCAGATGTCCACTAGGTGAGCTTTATCAGGTTATTTTCCATAGTTGCGGGCAACTTAGGAGCAACAACACTATTGAAAATGTCCCTTTCCCAGCAACTGTTGTCTCTCAATCATTGGAGATGGAAGTGGTCTATCTAATGAGAGTCTTCCCACAGGGGTGGAAAGTTAGTGGTACCAATCTTACCTAGGTCTCTTTTGGGAAATCACAGTGTGATGGCAGTTCCAGAAATGGCCCTGTCACTCATGGGGGACAGCAGTCCGTCACAGATTTGGAAGAGCTCATGTGACTTCAGACTTGGAGTTTCTTGAGAAACTAGTAAACCCTCCTCCTCCCTTCAGCAGGAAACCTTTCAGTGTTTTGATGGTGTTTGAATTGTTTTTCTTTTGAGTATTGTAAATAATGCTGCTATGAATATTTGTGTGTAAACTTTTGTCTGAACACCTGAAGTTAATTATTTTGGACATATGCTTAAGCGGGAATGTGCTGGGCCTCATGGTAATTTTTTGCAGCTTGTTAGAAAGGAACTGTAATGTGACTCAGTTCCTCCAAATGCTTCCAAAGCACTGAACTGCTGATAAAGGTAAATATAGACTGGTGTCTTAAAGAGGTAATTTGAAATATTTATAGAAATAAAATGTAACAAAATTATACAATTTCCAAAGAAATATAAACACCATCGAATGCCAGTACATACTCTGTGATGATGGTTTTATGTTAATACGAAACACTGTAGGTTCAAGTGTGATCCAGTTGATGATCATTGAAAACCACCATGTGTGTGCGTGTGTGTTTATATGTGTATGTATATAGCTGCACATTTTTCATCACCTCAAATGGAAACCCTGTCCCTATTATAGTAATCATTGTCAATCATTCTCCCATATCCCCTAACTCTGAATTTTCTTATTCATAATATTTAGCATAATAGAATGATATAGATATGATTCCTTGTGGCTACCTCTGTAACTTTGGGGTACTCCTTCTGACTTTGAATATTGTTTTAATGTTGGTCCATGCTGTCACATACTACCTACCCACACTTCATTGTTTTTTTTAATGACCCAACAACTGTTTCATTTTACAGTTAGACTACATTTTGGGTTTTTCATTCAGCATTTGGCGTGGACACTAGGGCCCTTCCTGCTTTGTGACTATTGTAAACGATGCTGCTATGACAGTTTGTGCACAAGCTTTCATCTAAAGCATGTTCTTCTCATTCTTTTGGGCATACACCTAGAAGGAAATTTGCTGGATCAAAGGGCGCTTCTCTGCATGCTGTTGGGAAAGAACTGTTACGTGTTAGTGTCTTAGTTCTTAACAGTGTGACCCATTTACCATCATTCCCACTACTCATTCATAGTCTTGGTATTTCTCTCACAGTTCAGAGCTTCCTCTGGGAAGAAAGTGCTAAGCTAGTTGATGTTTCCCACATGCTGGTAGAAGGTGAGATTGCATGACAAATTCTTGCCAGTAGAGTCTGAGTTGCAGGATACATGTAGGATCATAACTGTGAGAAAAAAGGCTGTGGACTGAGCAGCTCCTGGGTACCTAGCCTCCCCATGTGAAGGTGGCCATTGGACTCTGTAGATAATTTTGTTTAATATAGCCTATATGTATATGTTTTGTTCCTTTAGAAAACCACTACCAATTCAGTGTACCCTATTGGAGGAGAAATTATTTTTCCTTCCTTCCTTCCTTCCTTCCTTCCTTCCTTCCTTCCTTCCTTCCTTCCTTCCTTCCTCCTCCTCTTCTCTCTCCTTTTCTTCTTTTATTTTCTTATTTTTGCTTATGTCAAAACTTTTTGACTTTTCCTGTGTTGTATGGGCTGGCTATGAACTCTCTATCTTTACTGCTTCAGTCTCTCAAACACCACCACGTGTGGCTTGATTTCTTTTTGTTGGTTTGTTTGTTTGTTGTTGTTGCCTTTTCTAGACAGGTTCTTATTATCCATCTCTGGCTGACTTGGAACTCAGTATTTGGATCATGGTGGCCTCAAACTCAAAGCAATCTGCCTGCCTCAGCCTCCCAAGTGCTGGGATTAAAATGTGCCAATCCACCTGGCCTCAGTGACAAAATTTGAATTTTTTTCTAACAATATTTTTGTTAACTTTTATCATAATATTTTTTCTTCTCAATTCTTCCAGTTGGACTTTATACAAAGGCATTGCTTACTTTCTTGGACAAAACAACATGCAGTTTGCATATTTTTATTTTATAATGCATCCTTAAACACACGATTTATTTTGCCTTCGAAACCATTTGTCCTTTATTTTTCCAACAAAAATATTTGGGGTTTAATTAAAGCCATCAAAAATGCCGTTAAAAGATCATTAGTAAAAACACCTGCTGCCGTTATTAAACAGTGTTATTTTCTCCAGAGCCCAGAGGGAGCTTCAGGTTGTGGAAATGTGAGGATCGTATGTTTTATGGAATTGCACTGCTGGATTGTTGCCAAGGTTTGGGAATTTTTGCCGACATATCTCAGATATATTCTGCTCTCGACAGCTTGAGGAGTGCTATGCCCAAGTGAACTAAGGGCTTGCGGTATGATTTCTGACTAAACTTGAACTTCCGACTCGGGCTCCACTGACGCTCCCAAGCGTTTATTTAAAAGCAGGACCATGAGGAAGCAGGAATAATCTTCACTTGTCATGGTTCTCCTGCTGTCTCTGATTAATCCCAGCTCCCTGCTACCTGCTGCAGGTTTGGCATGTGCCTCTGGAAGGAGCTAGAGTAATGATATTTTTGGAGTATACTCGTCATGGTTAAAAACGACGTGGGGAAATGAGGAGGGTGGGGGAGAAGAAACAGTGTCCTTCCCCTCTGAAAGGTGGAGACTTCGTTTTGAAACTCCATGGACTGAAATCCATGAGATCATTTAAAATGTTCCAAACGTGGGACTTGTGCGGGAAAGCCATAGACAATAGCATGAAAGCTTGCCATTCCCTTTTCCTTTGCTTGCATCCAAGATTCAAAAGGGAAACAGTGAGGAGATGAAGAACGAACCACAGTCTGTTCCTGTAAGCTGGAAAACCTTTCAATCTTTGTTATATAGAGAAGCTCTTAGAAGAGGCGATAGGCTGCAATACTTAACTCTTCACTGGGAAAATTCACCCTTCTTTATATCTTTCTTAGGGTTAGCATAAGCCTGACCTGACTGCAAGCCTTTGCCTTAGTCAGGATACTTGGAGTGAGTAATAATTCACAACCATACAGGTACAGGTAGAAGATATAATTCAAGTTTAACTGGTTCTAAAAATTATTTCCACCCATTTTTCTGGGAAAAAAAAGAAATGAAAAGGAGATTTGGTGAATATCACCAAAAATAAATCCTGAAATCTATACCTGTATAGTGTAGATTTTTTCCCTGCTTCTAAATAGACAGAAATGTTTTAATCAGTCCTCATTGATAAGAATCAATTGGTCCCAATACAGAAAAGCCAACCACAAAATGTCTTTACTTATTATCTTTAGAAAAAGTTGGGCTTATAAAACGTAAGTGGATATAAAGAAACAGGAATCTTTGAGTTGTGTTGACAGAAAGTCAAACAAAAAAATTCTTACTCCTTGCAGGTCTCAGAGTGTGTCAATTGTCTCTATGATAAAAACTGGGAGGGAGAGAGAAAGAAAGAGGGAAGGATATATATATATATATATATATATATATATAAAATTTAAATATTCTATTATTCTATTTTAGATATGTCATTCAATAAATATTATTCAAAATTAATTTTAAAAATTGAGGTCATTTCTTTTTTTTTTTTTTTTTGGTTTTTTGAGACAGGGTTTCCCTATAGTTTCTAGAGCCTGTCCCGGAACTAGCTCTTGTAGACCAGGCTGGCCTCGAACTCAGAGATCCACCTGCCTCTGCCTCCCGAGTGCTGGGATTAAAGGCGTGTGCCACCACCGCCCGGCCTGAGGTCATTTCTTGTATAGGCTGATCATACATGAATAAATTTTTTGATGAACACTTGTAACTCCTAAAAGTAATTTTGTAGGGTGGGTGTTGGGGGAGAAAACAGGAAGCTGAGAAATGGATTTTGTTTGAGGAAGCTGATTCACATCAGTGTTGTCTCATAGATTCATCATTTTTCCTTAGCATATGAACATTCCACTTTGGTGAACTTATCAATTTCTGAACTTATTTGTTCTTAGAAACAAATCACAAATGTTTTCCATCTTTTGTCCTTTGGGGGCATGCTTTCTTATACAAACTTGCTCCCAAGCTTTGCTTTATGGCCTAACAAGTCAAGTACAGACAAATGCACATAAAGACGTTCAAGGGCATGCGTGTTCAGATGTGCACGTGCACAGGCACACACACAGTTTGTATTGTATAATTAGGCTGACAGCTGCATGTCTGACTGTTAAGAAATGTTTTATGGACTCTGTGGTTTTTACACAGTGTCATTTTGAGTAAGTAGATTGGTGTTATAGAAAGAAAATAAATGATTCTTTGAATTTATTCAGTCTGTAGTACAGTTGATAAAAAAGTAGACAAGCAGAGAAGCCAAAAGTCAGGAATTTTAGTTTTTGTCTCTTCGTATAATTATTTTGTGTAGTATTTTTGAAACTATAATCTCTTATGTTGTGATATATCCTCTATTCTTCTCAGGGCCATATCTGTATTTTTTCATTTTTTATGAGTAAATCATATTAATATCATGGTAAACTAGACTAATGTTATTTTGTCCTTGCATCATATCAATATTAATGCAATAAGTAATTTCCCTCAATGATATATAAAATTGTCATATTACATTGGGATTTATTAAATCTTCTCCTGTGAACTCTATAATAAATACTGACAGCTTTGCTTGCAGCATCACACTGGTCTTCAGCAGTTACGTACATTTTCTGGCTTGTTGAGTGATGCTCCCCACCAAAATTCTTGAGCATATTTCCCCCCAAACTAAGAACGAAGTCCCTGATAGACTCTCCTAGTGGACTGGTGGTACAGTTATATAACCCCAGCAGTTAGGAGGCTGAGGCAGCAGAATCACAATTTCAAGACCTATCTGGACTCTGATCAGAGATCAAAGCCAGCCCTGGAAACTAAGGGATATGCTCCCTGTATCAAAATGAACAGCTAGAAAAAGTGAGCGTTCACCTATTGCATAATGTTAAAGCACTTTCCCAGCATGTATGAGATCCCAGGTTTAATACACAGAATCACAAAGACAAAACCTAAACTAAAACCAAAGACTTTCTTGCATGAAGCAGCAGTAGTCAGTAAAGGTTTTGTACAACCCATTTCTCTACTGGAATTCTGGAAATATGTAACTGGGAATATGAAAATGGCTGCCTTGAAGACACTAATATGTATTTTGGAGAATGTGCAAAAGGTTATATAACTGATGACAGCTTATGTTGGAGAGGAGGTAGAGTAAGGGGAACACTCATCGACTGCTGGTGGGAGTGCAGATTTGAATAGTCACTTTAGAAATCAGTATGGTGGTTTCTCAGAAAATTGGGAATCAATCTACCTCAAGATCCAGTGATACCACTCTTGGGCATATACCCAAAGAATGCTCAAAATTGAGTTTTGACTTTGGCATCAGGAGAAAGATCTATTTGAGCAAATTTCGCTCCATTTCATGACTGGGTTTTCATGTTACAATATGGTCATTAAGGCCAATTCTGCTTCAAGTGTTTGGATATGATTTCTGCTGAAATCAAATCAAGGAATAATTCTGTTTGTTTTTGCTTAAATATTGACATTGCTCTCTCATTTATCTTTCTCCTCCTAGGACTTAGTATGAGTTGCCAACAAAAATCTCAAAAGGATCCTTCAAAAATGTCAAATTAAAATAAAACTTTAAAACACTAAATCCAGGGCAAGAACACTTTCCCTGAAGTCCCCAGGACCTTGCCCCATTACATTTCTCAGCAGTAATACACCTCCTAGAGGGATCATCGTGTTATATTCCTATAGTTACTGGCAAAGTTTGTCAATTGCTTCCTCTGTGAAGCAGGAAACCTGAAGGACCATCCTGTCTTTTGGAAAGTTCAGCAGTCACCTTTCTGTGGGTCCTGCATGTCCAAATCATACAGCATACCATCAAGCAGTCCAAACAAGAACATTTTCTTGAGCAAATGAATAGCCATGTCAGGTGAAAACAAATTCCATAATGAGTTTCTTCAGTGTCCATCAAACTCTCTGAAGTAATTGGTGCTGCCAGAAGCAGATATCTCACTGGGAAAGTCTAAGTCCTTTTTTGGGGGGGTTTTTCGAGACAGGGTTTCCCTGTAGTTTCTAGAGCCTGTCCTGGAACTAGCTCTTGTAGACCAGGCTGGCCTCGAACTCAGAGATCCGCCTGCCTCTGCCTCCCGAGTGTGTGCCACCACCGCCCGGCAAGTCTAAGTTCTTAAAACCTTTTAAATGCTTCATTCTGTAGGTCTTTGGGCATTGAAGTTTATCTACCTAACTGAAATATATCTCTGGATATCTAGAAAACTTAACAAACATGACTACAAGTTTGACTGTTATAAATGAATCTGTAATTTTTATATTTTTTTATTAAAAATTTCAGCCTTCTCCCCGCCTCCCATTTCCCTCCCCCTCTCCCCTCCCCTCCCCCTCCCACTCCAGTCTGAAGAGCAGTAAGGGTTCCCTGCCCTGTGGGAAGCCCAAGGTCCTCCCCCTTCCATCCAGGTCTAGGAAGGTGAGCAAACAAACAGACTAGCCCCCCCAAAGCCAGTACATGCAGTAGGATCAAAACCCAGTGCCATTGTCCTTGGCTTCTCAGCAGCCCTCATTGTCCACCATGTTCTGGGACTCCGGTTTTATCCCATGCTTTTTCAGTCCCAGTCCAGCTGGCCTTGGTGAGCTCCCATTAGATCAGCCCCACCATCTCAGTGGGTGGGTGCACCCCTCACGGTCCTGACTTCCTTGCTCATGTTCTCCCTCTTTCTGCTCCTCATTTGGACCTTGGGTGCTCGGGCCGGTGCTCCAATGTGGGGCTCTGTCTCTATCTCCAACCATCGCCAGATGAAGGTTTTTGCAGCTAAGGCTGAGTTAGAAAGCCTCTCTTAAAGGATTTCTACCTCTGCTTGCCTCTAGCAGACAGAGCCTACCCAAGACAATGCTGCTACCAAGAACCCATGCTTGACTCTGTTCTTTTGTCTGGTTAAAATACTTTTATATTTTTAAAGTTTTCTTAGGCTTTATGTAGAAATTCTTGCCCCATGTTGGCACCATTTGTAAGGGGAGACTGGTCTTTTGTTTTCCATCCACCCAGATCTGAATAATCACACAGAAAATATATTAACTACAACACTGTTTGGCCAATGGCTCAGACATATTTCTAGCTAGCTCTTACATCTTAACTCATTTCTATTTATCTGTGTATCGCCAAGAGGTTGTGGCTTAGTGATAAAGTTCTGATATCCTTCTCCTTTGGGAGACACATTGAATTTCTCCGATTCTGCCTTATCTCTCTCTATATCTCTGTTCCGATTTCCTGCCTGACTTTACTCTGATAATTCATTGTCTAAAACAGCTTTATTCATCAACCAATAAAAGCAACACATATAAAGAAGAACTTCCCACATCATGTTCCTGCCCAGGAGTAACTGAATAGTGATCAAATAGTAGATATAGGTTGATGCACAACTTGAGTAATCCATGTGTCTGACTAAATATGTGTCTAAACAATACAACAAATCAGGAGCTGAGGAAGTATGGTAGTATTGTTTATTGTCTAGTGATGTCATATTACATTGTTCTCCTTTGTTCCAATTGCTCCTAGTTAAGTTCAGACAATAAAGAGCCTGTGGCATAAAACTTTGAAGATTCCCTCTGCCTTGCCTTTTCTCAGGAGTCTGTTAAAGTACCATACTTGTAGCTTTCATATCTTCTTTTACCCTGGGCCAACCTCCACGTATTTGATTCACTTAAGTCACACAGGACCATGGCCAGCATTCACGATTATAAATTTTTTCACTCTGAGACCAAACTTCCTTTGCCTCAATGCATTTGCTTTCTACCAGTAACAGTCTTTTCATCCTTAGAAACCCAAAATGAATGGCAGCTTTCCTAATGAAGCTGACTGTATTGTCCATAGTATCTGTTGGATGGAGGTCACTTGTTGGTGTCCGGCTAACTCAGCTGGTAGAGCATGAGACTCTTAATCTCAGGGTTGTAGTTTCATGCCCCACATTGGGTGACAATTTGTAGTGGGAGGCTGCTTGTTCTTCCTGAATACCTGACTAGCTTAGACCCAGAATAATCACACAGAAACTGTATTAATTAAATCACTGCTTGGCTCATTTGCTCTAGCTTCCTATTAGCTAACTCTTACATTAATTTAACCCATCTCTATCAATCACCACATGGGTGTGACTTATCTGCTAAAGTTTTGGCATGTCTGACTCTCATGGTGGCTTCATGGTGTCTCCCTCTCCGACTTACTTCTCCCAGCATTCAGTTCAATTTTTCCCACCTACCTAAGTTCTGACCTATCAACAGGCCAAGGCAGTTTCTTTATTCATTAACCAATAAAAGCAACACATAGATAAAAGGACCTCCCACACCAACTAAATGTGTCCTTAGTTTTTATTGTAAGGAATAAATTCATTATTGCATGAAAACATCTTATTTTATTTATACACTTTTATACCTATCTTATTTCAATAACAACAGTTTTTTTCATTGAGAGAAAATTCTATTCCATATCCTATTTATCATTTGTTTTTAATTTTTCTGTCCTAAGAATGGAATTCAGAACCCCATGTATGATATTAGGTGTCTCAAACTCCTCTTCGTGTTTTGATTCTCACAAGTGTTCAGTAGAGGTTGTTTTTGCATTTTTTCTTTAGTACATTCATTACATCAATTTCTGAAGCATTTTGATGATGAAAAAGTATTATAAATGAGAGGTTTGATCATTATTTGTGCATTACATTTATAATTTACTTTTACATATAATCTGAGAATCTGACAGCACTTGCATAAAATTGTTACACTAAATGAGTTTAATTCTAAATGAAGAACTATATTTGGTGGCCATATTTGCCTTAGGATTCCCTTAGCTATTCCTATTTTATTTTATATCAATATATTTCCTTTCTCCATATATCTATATTCAAATATATATGTGTGTATGTGTGTGTGTAATTTACAAAAATACTTCAAGTCAAGACATCAATTTAGCATTTTTGCACTGATCACATAGTGAATTTAAGAATACTGAGTTTTGTTAAATATACAGCATAGTCTGTATTTACTGACAAACAGTCCTTGACCAAGTATGATGATTAGAGCCAAAAGTCTGTGTTTAATATAGATAGTCAGTCTGTAAGTGGACAGGTATATGTACGTGTGAAAAATAACCAAAGGCAGTTAAATAGCTGAGCAGGAAAGAAAATGGTGAAAAGGAGTATATTCTGTGCCAGCTAGGCAGAAGGTAATGTATAAATGACTGACAACCCAATTAGAGAGTTCTTTTCAGGGAAAAATATGGGAGAGTAAAAAGTTATGAACAACATAATACACCGTGACAAAAATTCCCAGGGCAGCCAGTACCATCCTGTTTTCAAATATATGTATGAGAAAAGCCATGAATAATGGATTTTATGTAACATCTTTGCTATGCATTATTTAAAATATTGGTGCTGACTGAAGGTGATCATATTCATTTTTTTTCACGGTTTCCTGATGTGGTTAATATTCACTGTTTGTGTTATTAACCTTAAAACATGATCCTATATGTGCAGTTTTAAAGCCATGTAACAGATTATCAGCACTTATGGAATTGTAAACAATAGAAATTGCTGAATAATAATTTATAAAAAGGAGTGAACAGGGAGTTTGCTGTGAGACTGTGTCTCCTAGTAATTTCTACATCCATGAAGTCTCACCAACACGGCTGTGTAAAAATGAGCTGACCCAGGACAATACTAATAGTCAGGCCAAAGTAAGTGGGGGAAGCCCATGGTGCTTCAACCACACACAAAGGTCAGAGCAGGAAAAACAGTCTTCCCTAGGGAAGAGCACATCAATTGGAGCAACTTATATGTAGGGATATTATTTAGTGTGTGTGTGTGTGTGATTGTGTGTATGTGTGCATGTGTATGTGTGTGTGTGTGTGTGTGTGACAAAAATGAATGAAAAAAAAACAAGTCATGAATTTGAAAGAGAGCAAGGAGGGAAATGGAAGGGAAAATGATGCAATTGTAATTTCCAAAATACAATAAATAGTAAAAAAGAACTGAAATAAAAAATATGACACCTTTTTTTTCTTCCAGAAAGGAGAAACAAAAACAAAAGTGAAAGGTATGCACCAAATTATGCTTTGATTGATTTCCAATTCAGTGTCATGGTTTATTGTCCATTTAATGTTTCAGAAAAATCTACAAAAATGTTTTCCTGCATCTCTAGAATTATTTCTAACTTTCAGTTAGGCAGACCAAAAAGAACAGTAATAAAAAAAACCATCTTATTGTGTGAAAATATCACTCTACAGGCAATATTCATAGACTAAGCCTTATATTTCAGTGGGAAAGATCTGAAGGACAGATGTTGGTTTTGGAAGCTTCCTCAGAAATTATCCAGATGATTCATTTCTCTCACAAAAGAAGATTCTGATTCATTCAAAAAAAAAATCGGCCATGTTATGTTCATCTTACCAATACACATGCACCTTGTTTCCCTGATAGTTTACTTTGATCTTATTTTCAAACTCTGTCTCATTTAATCCTTACCTGCCATGTGGACAGAACATTAACTTCATTTTAGAGGTGGGAACACTTACACACAGAGAGGTGGAATAATTTTGAACAATAGTCTGACCAGCTACTCTTAGAGTTAAAATTTTAAATGATTCTTTTCTTGATAGCCAAAGTCCCACTTTTGCAATCTTTCCCAAAGTCAAATATGGGTGTGCCATATCCAGCAAATTAAAATGACTGATAAAAATGGAGAATTTAAATTTAATAAAGTAAATTATTATTAATATTAGTGTGAATAGAACCCTGAAGACCAGCCTAAAATATTCAAATAAAATAAATGTTTGGTCAGTGTTCATTGGTTGTTAAATTCATTGTTGTAATGTCATTGGTTTTTACCTTCAGAATGTAGAAATAAATACCCTATCAAATATGTGGGTTAGAAATTGAATGTCTTATCTAAAAAATTTGAACAATGATTTCATACAAAATTTTATTTTATTTTTTAATTGAAAATAATTTTTATGCAATATATTCTGAGTATTGTTCCTCTTTTCCAAGTCTTTTCAGATCCTCCCCACCAACCCAAACTCACACTCCCATTTTAAAGCATAAACTTTAAGTATAATATACTTATAAAAACTCATACGTTATATACATATTGCTTACAGATGTTCACAGATTAAACAAGTATTATTTAGACTAAGATTAAAAATATTACTAATATCCTATCAGCACTCTTCCTTCCAAACCAATCATCATCTAGAAGTTATGCAGTACAACTCTTTTCTCTCCTTTCATGAGTAACAATTTCTGCACTTCTTCACCTACCAAAACACACTAATGTTACACATCTATGTTTTATATAGATGTTATCATTGTCCTATTTTGTTTATTTAACTCTCCAAAATATTACAGTTTATTTATTAATACTTGTCTTAACTACTAGACATTTGGTTTTTCCTTGTTTTGAATAGCATTCCTATGAACATTCTAGAACATGTATTTTATTGGACATATTTACACATTGTTGCTTAGTTTTACTCAGTGGAATTACTAGATCATAAGATGGGTGTGCATTTATTATTCTAGTTATTGCCAAGTATTTCCCCAAATTTAGGCTGCCTCTAGCAATATATGACAGTGCTGTTGCTATGTGTCCTTGTTGATAACTTAAATTTACACGTCTCCATTTTTATTTTAGCTGTCACATGGGTAAGAAGTGGTATATCACTATAATTTTTCTTTTCCTTTACTCATGAAAATGTAGGACAGTATTTCATATATTTATTGGTGGTTTTTGTGAAACATATTAAAGATTTTGTCTATATCCATTTGGGTTGTTTGTGCTTTGGAATTAATTAGTATGAGTTTATTACCTATTTTTTATGCAAGTTCTAGGTCTGATGTTCTGTGGAGTGAGACAAAAATTTTATATGACTAGGGGAATTAAGTTTATACATACTGTCTTAGATTATTTGTACATACACAGGCAGTGTGAGAGAGAGCAAGGGAAAAAGACTAAAATTTTTCAACATTCTATAACATATGTGTTTGAGTCATGACTGTTACTATTTTTATTCCCTTTACCACATGTGTGTCAGCATAACTCTTCCAGGATACATTGGGAAATATTACTATTTTCCTGTGATTTGCTTATCAGTTTTCAGTCTCTGTGATGTGTCCTTATGCTCTTACACAGATCCATACAAACGAACAATCTATACATGCCACTAGTACCTCAGCTACTCTTAGAATTTCATGTCGATATCAATGCTTCCGTGCTAGTATTCTATATGTGTGTGCATCTGAGTTCAGGTACCAGTGGGTGCCAGAATGGACATCACATACCCTAGAGCTAGAGTTAAGATGCAGTTGCAAGTCCCCTGCCAGTTGGGCACTCAACATGGGTACTGGAAACTGAATTCAGACTGCAGGAGCAGTTTATGTTGTTAATTGTGGATCCATCACTCTAGATTCTAAAATGCCAGGTGAGTACTTTACAAGAATGAAATGCTAATTTTGGGATTGTTGTTTTAGAAATTTCAGCATTGATTGCTTGACTCCATTATTCTTCATGGTATGACTTTGAGGTAAAAATCACAGTTCATGATATTTAAGGAGAAAGAGAAGATGGAGGGCTGGGATCCCAATATATTCCCTGTGGTAGTTTGAATTCAATTGTCTCCCATAAACTCATAGAAGAGTGGCACTATTAGGAGGTATGGCCTTGTGGGAGTAGGTATGGCCTTGTTGGAGGAAGTGTGCCACTCTGGGGATAGGCTTTGAGGTTTCCTATGCTCCAGCTATGCCCAGTGACACAGTTCACTTCCTGTTAACTACAGAATTCTCAGCTCCTTTTCCAACACTGTGTCTGCCTACAGGCCAGCAAGTTCCACCATGATAATACTAGACTGAACCTGTGAAGTGCAATCCACTCAATTAAATGTTTTCATTTGTAAGAGTTGCCATCTATTCACAACAATAGAATCCTAACTGAGACATTCCCCAAGTATACCACTCTGGTTAACTTAGCTTCTACAGACAAGGCCTCATCTCTGACAAGTTCTGTCACTTCCCATACATGTAGACAGAAGTTTCTGTCACACACAGTCCCACAGTTATTCAGTTCCAAATAAACACACAGAAGCATATATTAATTATAAGCAGTTTGGCCTATTTCTCAGGCTTATTGTTAACTAGCTCTTGTAACATAAATTAACCTATAATTCTTGTCTCTGTTTAGCTACATGGCTTAGTACCTTTTCTCAGTGATGTATTCTCATCTTTCTTCCTCTGTGTCTTGGTGGTGACTGTGTCTCTGCTTTCCCTCTTTCCAGAATTCTCCTAGTCTAGTCTCCCCACCTATACTTCCTGCATGACTGTTGGCCAATCAGCATTTTATTAAACCAATATGAGCAACAAATTTTTACAGTGTACAAGAGCATTATTCTACAACACTTCCTTTTGTTTTTCTTTTCAAAACAAGAACCCTAAGTCTAATCTCTTTTTTCATGATAATTTTCCATAACAACTTTAAACCAATACTCTAAACAAAGGCAAACATGCATAATCCATTTTGGGGGGAATGTGGACATAGTTTTATAGGCTTCTTCCTGCTGCTTGGGGGCACTGGTAATCTTTAGGGACCTAAGGAAAATTTAGGATTATGGTCAAGTTCTGATTGGAGTATTCTGTAAGGCTGGATCATCTTAGCCAACAATCTTGAAGCTGTTCTGAATGCAGAACTCAGAAGAAACTGCAACAGAGGTGCTCTGAAACATTGGATCATCTGAGCCATCTGTTCCCATTGGAGGATTTTCAGTGTATCCTTCTCGATCAAACCTTGTTTTTCTTATTTTACCAAGAATAAATCCGCAACCTCTCATTTCCTGTGGAATAAAAACAAAACCTTTCCTTCAAAGTAGCATATCTTTACAGTTAAATTTTGAAGTCAAGTCATTTTAAAAATATATAGGTTGGATTAATCCAGCAGCATTTACAATCAAATGATTTTAGCAGCTGTTACTCCTTCCTCAGCAGTCAAACAATTTAAAGTCAACACAATATCCAGTATCCAGTATCCAGGTTTTCTGTGTATTTTCCATATTTATGTGGCTTTTTAAAAGCTCTATTTCTTTTATTTTTTAATTTTTAAATTATTTTTTTTGAGAAAGGGTTTGGCTGTGTATCTTTGGCTGTCCTGGAACTCAGTCTGTAGACCAGGCTGGCCTTAAACTCACAGAGATCCACCTGCCTCTGCCTCCTAAGTGTTGGAATTAAAGACATGAGTCCCTACCACCTGGCTTTTCTATTTCATGTTAAGAGACATTCTCTATACTTCTGTTTTCTCTCCCAAGCCCGCATATATTTTTTTAACTTATTTGTCTAATTTATTTTTTTTATTTAAAAAATTTCCATCTCCTCCCCTCTTCCTCCCACTTCCCTCCCCTCCCCTCCCCCATACCCTCCCTCCCTCCCTTTTCAGGCCAAGGAAAAATTGGGGTTCCCTACTCTATGTTAAGACCAAGGTCCTCCCAACTCCCCCCAGGTCCAGGAAGGTGATCAACCCAGCTGAGACGGCTCCCACAGAGCCTGTCCATGCAGAAGAGTCAAAGATCAGCGCCTTTGTCCTTGGCTTCTCTGTCAGCCTCCACCGTCGGCCACATTCAGAGAGTCTGGTTTGGTCTCATGTTCCATCAGTCCCAATCCAACTGGAGTTGGTGATCTCCCGTTAGTTCTGTCCCACCGTCTCCATGGGTGAACGCACCCCTCACGGTCCTGACTTTCTTTCTCATGTTCTCTCTCCTTCTGCTCCTCATCAGGACCTTGGGAGCTCAGTCCAGTGCTCCAATGTGGGGCTCAGTCATTTTCTTCATCTATCGCCAGGTGGAGGTTCTATGGTGATATGCAAGAAATTCATCAGTATGGCTATAGGAACTGGCCTTTTCAGACTCCCTCTACTCAGCTGCCCAAGGAACTAACTGGGGGCGTCTCCCCGGAAACCTGGGAACCCCTCTAGGGTCGAGTCTCTTGACAACCCTCAGATGGCTCCCTAAATTAAGATATATGCTTCCCTGCTCCCATATCCACCCTTCTTGTATCCCAAGCATCCCATTCCTCTGAGCTCCCCCCATTCTCCCCTTCACGCTTTTCTCTCCCCATCTTCCTTTGGCCCAGTCTCGCCCAACCCTCAAGTTCCCAATTTTTGCCTGGCGATCATGTCTACTTCCAATATCCAGGAGGATTACTATATCTTTTTTGGGGGGTTCACCTTTTTATTATCTTCTGAAGGATCTGTTTCCTACGCATAACCCCAGCTGCACAGACATTAAGTGCAACATTGAATAAATGGGACCTCCTGAAGCTGAGCAGCTTCTGTAAAGCAAAGGACATTGTCACTAAGACACAAAGGCAGCCTACTGACTGGGAAAAGATCTTCACCAACCCTGCAACTGACAAAGGTCTGATCTCTAAAATATATAAGGAACTCAAGAGACTAGACTTTAAAATGGTAATTAACCCAATTAAAAAATGGGGCGCTGAACTGAACAGAGAATTCTCAACAGAAGAAGTTCAAATGGCCAAAAGACACTTAAGGTCATGCTCAACCTCCCTAGCTATCAGGGAAATGCAAATCAAAACAACTTTGAGATATCATTTTACACCTGTCAGATTGGCTAAAATCCAAAACACCAATAATAACCTTTGCTGGAGAGGTTGTGGGGTAAGGGGTACACTCATCCATTGCTGGTGGGAATGCACACTTGTGCAACCACTTTGGAAAGCAGTGTGGCGGTTTCTCAGGAAATTCGGGATCAACCTACCCCAGGACCCAGCAATTCCACTATTGGGAATCTACCCAAGAGATGCCCAATCATACTACAAAAGCATTTGCTCAACTATGTTCATAGCAGCATTATTTGCAATAGCCAGATCCTGGAAACAACCTAGATGCCCCTCAGTGGAAAAATGGATGAAGAAACTGGAATATATACATGCTAGAATACTACTCAGCAGTAAACAACAATGACATCTTGAATTTTGCATGCAAATGAATGGAAATAGAAAACACTATTCTGAGTGAGGTAACCCAGACCCAAAAAGATGAACATGGGATGTACTCACTCATAATCGGTTTCTAGCCATAATTAAAGGACATCGAGCCTATAATTTGGGAGCCCGCATATATTTTTAAACACACTGTGAACTATTTAGAGTTTTTTTTCCCAGATGAATCTGTATTTACTGTATACTTCTATCCTTTTCTGGGCACAGGAGTCTTTAATCTGCCAAGTGGCATAGCTAGAATTAAAGCTGCGGCTTTGGCAGCTGACTCTGCCCATTCCTTGGCTTCCTGAGTGTCTAGTTTAATGGTGGAGGTATTGGCAGGAACCGTGTTTATTGCGCCGACTTTACAAAGTTTCTAGGTCCATATCACCATCAAGAAGCATGCCACTTTCTGCTCATAAATACCATTTAAGTGTTGGGTGGCAGAGTCTCTTAAACTAGTTGCCATGTGGTTTTTGCTGCTAATGCTGTCAGGAAGCCTTTCTTAAAGGAGCCGTACTTCTGCATGCTGTGAGCAAAGTGAGCCTATCGGAGTAAAGATGGTTACCAAGAAGCTATGCTTGACTCTGTTCTTTTGTGTCTGGAACCACTTCTCAAGCTTTCTCAGGTTTTATGTGGACGTAGTTGCCAAACATTAGGCACCATTTTTAGACAGAAGTTTTTGTCTACCAGGACCAGGTGGGAAAGACACTTCTGTTTGCACATACGTGACCATGTTGGGGAGCAAGCCTATAATACAGGGTTTCTCTTTGGGGGGACATTCAAAACCTGAACTCTAATATTGGGGATTTCAAGAAAGAGGATAAGGATCTTTGATATAAAGAAATACTTTTTTTCTTTGAAATACAGAATGAAATGTACTACATGGAAATTATTTTCCAGGGGACCTCTAAACAGTACAACAGGAAATTGAGATAATAATGAAGTTGAGGCCTTGCCAGGGATGAGCCGAATTTAATCCGACCATTTTCTATTCTTAAGGAATATTGAGAATTAAGAAAGAACAAGTTTTACAAGTCTGGGTTGAGTTTCAGGGCTTGAATGTCAAATGATATTAAATCTCATTTTCTGAGGGTTAGAAACAGCAAGACACCACTTCCTCTTTTCATGGCAAGACTCCCAGCCCTTTAGAGAGCTTGTCATGGTGTGTGTCCCAGTTGCTGTCAAACAGGCTGTTCTATGTCTTGCTAAATGTTGGTTTGAATTAAAAATCTTCAGGCATTTATAGGAACGTAGCTTAGCTATAGCTGAAGGGATTCTGGGAAAGATAAATGACTTCATATTCTTATCATTAGGAACTGACCAGAAACAGGCACAAGGACATGCTCCATTTAGACTAACTGAAGACGAATGAAAGTTTAATTAGTTTAAAATAAGGATGTAAGTGACAAGTCTTAGGTCCTACTAGCTGGAAGATGCCATTAGATGTATATTTTTAAATTTATTCTGTCTCTGCAATACACGCAGAGAAAGGAAAAGTGTATTTATCTTCCCCCACAAACATAAAGGTCCTTTTTAGAACTGGTTGACAATGTCCACTTAATCTTTGTCACAGTCTGTTTCCCAAGTAAGCTTGATTCCATGAATTCCAGTGCTAGAGAGCTGGAAGGTTCCATTTTCATTGACTGATTCATTTGTGTGCTCTAGCAAAGGAGAGAATATTGGAGGAAATGGGTGACTAAAGATGTGACTTTTTTCCTCATGAAGTGAGGATCATGAAGTTTGAAGCGCATTAATACATACTGCTAAATTGAGTCATTTTTCCATTAGATCATGTTGCTTTTGATAGTCAAGATTTTCTAGAGGAACAGAACCAATAGAACACACACACACACACACACACACACACACACACACACACACACACACACCACACGGAGCGGGGGAGAAAGTTATAAATCATTAGATTAGCTTTCGGGATTAAAAACAGGCAAGTCATCTTGCAGTGACCATCTACCAGCTGCAGGACTAGAGAACCTGGAAGCTGCTTAACCCACAAGACTGGAAACCTCAGAACTAGAGGAACAAATGATGCTGCCCAGCTCTGAGGCTTCCTAACATCTCTACAGCGAATCTGTGTTGAAAGCACACTCGGGCCTACGTCTCCCAGTGAGGGCAGCAGCAATAGATGCACCTGCATAGGAAGAACTGATTTCCCGTGTGTGGGCAGGCTTTCTTCCTTTACTATCTTTTCCAGTTTGCTCTCCTCCTATTAAAGTCTGTGACCACGTTTATAGCAAGTCATTTTCTCAAGTAGTTAGACTTTCTGCAGTGACAAAATACCTGAGAGAAACAGTTCAAAAGGTAGACAAGGGTATTTGAACTCAAGGTACCTGTCTTGACTATGGTGGTGGTATGGCTCCAGCACTTTTAGGAATGGAGTGAAGGAGAGCGTATTGGCAGAGAGAGAACATGACGACAGGAGTCTGTGGTAGAGGAGGGTTGTTACTTCACAGTCCTTGTTTTTACTGTCGTTGTCCATCCCCACATCCCCTGGCTCTTTTCTTGATTTCTGGCTTCTAGAGATACCCACTTCAACTCAAATACAGAAATAGAAAAGTTCAAGTCCAAGATATAGGTTTGAGAAATAACATGCAACTTTTGTCTTTCTCGGCCTGGGCTACATTGGTATAAGAATTTCCAGTTGCATCCATTTCTCAACAAATTTTGTAATTCACTTTCCTTTAGCACTAGAGCAGAATTCCATTGTGCATATATGTTCCATGTTTATCCATTCATAATTTGATGAGTACCTAGGTTGATTCTATTTTCTAACTGTTATAAGCAGAGCAGCTGTGAATGAGACTGTGTATGTATCTCAATACCAGGGTATAGAGTTCTCTGGGTGTATGCCCAGGACTGGTATAGCTGAGTTATACAGAGCTCTATTTTTGGCTTTTTGAACACCCTCTGCACCACTTTCCACAGAGGATGCACCAGCTCACGTTCCCTCTAACGGGGTGAGTGTTTCCCTATTCTTCACAGAATTCTTGTCACTTTTTTGTTTTGTTTGTTTGGTTTTTATTGTATTTTTTTTGATGGTAGCCATTCTGACTTGGAGGAGGAAGAACTTCCAAGTCATTTTAATTTGCATTTCCTTGATAAGTGATAAAATTGAAAACTTTTAATATGTCTTTTTTTTAGCCATTTGTATTTTATCTTGGAAGGAATTTCTGTTCAGAATCTGTGCTGGTTATTCTATTTCAACTTGACACAAGCTAAAGTCATCAGAGAAGATGGAGCACAATTGAGAAGATTTCTCCATAGGATTGGGCTGTAGGTAAACCGGTAGGGCATTTTCTTAATTAGTGATTAGGATTAATTAGGATTTGGCCCAGCCTATTGTGAGTGGTACTATCTCTAGGCTGTCGGCCCTGGGTCTATACGAGTGCAGGCTGAGCAAGCCACGAAGAATAAGTCAGTAAACTGCATTCCTCCATGGCCTCTGCATCCACTCCTGCCTCCAGACTGCCCCTGGACTGAGTGCCTGCTTTGGTTTCCCTCAGTGGACTGTGACTCGAGATCTTAGGATATGGAAGTCAAATATGTAAGTCAAATAATCCCTTTCTGTCCTGAGTTGCTTTTGGTCATGGTGTTTCACCACAGCAATAGAAACACTAGGTAAGACAGAGTTATAGGCAATTTTTTTGGTTGGATTGTTTACTTTCTGATGTTTAGCGTTTTTTGGGGGAGGTATATTCTAGACAGTAATCTCTTATCAGATGTACATTTGGCAAAACCCCTTTGCATTGTGTTTGGGCTTTAAGATACTACTAGACATATCTGATTCTTTACCTGGTTCAGCTAGAAAATAAGACCTAATTGCCCGTATTATATGCTAAGGGCCACAGCAAAAAATGTTATATATGATCAAGTAATAGATTCAAAAGGAAAACCTTAGTAAACTTATGACTGGCTGATTTTTTGTCAAAATAATTTGTGAATTGGCTATTAGTTTTATCAGTTTTATTCCAGCTCACATACATGGGTTCCTTCCTAGTAGATATTTCCATCTTGAAATCTAAAAAACGGTGGTTCTAACATTCTTCCCCACAGGGTTCAATAATGAGAAATGACTGTTTATAGCAAAACTCCAGACTGATTTAAGAATCCCTTAATGAATTCTAAGTGGCAGAGAGAAATTATTGATTGAAAGATATTTTCTAATTTAAGATCTTGTACCATATTTCTTAGTGTGTAATTTTACTTTTGAAAATGTTTGGTTATTGTCACCTACTTTTCTAGCACATTAAATGTTAGCTTCCAAGTTGTCTAGTGATGTGTTAAGAATGTAGAACTCACTCAGAAATCCAACTTCCTTCATTTGATTCCTAGCATCGCCTCTGCTCAATCAACTGGGTCTGTTATAAAGCAATTCACCTTCACAAAGACCTTAGCTATTGACTTGGTCAGTGAGAAGCATTGTGACTTTTTTTCAGTATTTCAACCCTTCAAAGGCAGCCAGTACTGCACTTTCTGTCTGTCCTCATTCATACAAACATCTTTCAAGGCAGGAATTATGCTCATTCTCCACATTCCTGTCATTATATGTGGACATAATTACAGCACGTTTGAGTGAAGAGATGCTGGTTTTGTCTTGAGCCTTCCTTAGATGCAGACCATATTACACATAATTGAGTCTAGTCATCCTTTATTTACTTTTTCATCAGGGTTGGAATGCTGAGATTAAACCCATAGTACATATAAAATGTTCCTAATTACAGATAAAAATGTTGTATAAGCAGGTCTCTCTAAATCTTCCTTTTTACACAGCTGCCTTTTGAAGACAGAAAGATTCAGTAGGCAATGGAACCATTCTATCAGATTAACAGGAGGAAATTTCCTTCACAACAACAATATACATACAATATGCATTTGGCTTATTCTCTTTGTGACCATCAAGTGCATGTTCCAATTTCTCTTTAAATATTTGCTCAAAACTATGCCTGTTATCATAAGTTCATGTTATTTGAAAGATATTTCTTATTTTAAAGCTGTGTGGATTACTTTTGAGAAATGTGCATTAAAAATATTTTAGGTAAATCTAGTCTATCAGGAGGGATGCCTGTTATGAGGCAGTTTTAAAACAAGACCCTGAAATTATAAATGCTATATGATAAGTTCTGAGGAAAGGGAGACAGAAGATTATATGTTGAACTTTTGCACAAATTCAAGAAGAATTGTATATTGCAGGCAGGAATGCTGTTCTCATCTTGGGTGGCTGTGCTATCCCAAGAAACTCAGTGTCATCTTCTCTGTCCTAAAGAGAAGCCATGCTATGGCTTGAAAGTAACTCTTCAGGAAGCTCTTGCCATTGCTCCCTGCCATTCTGAGGTTTTCTGGTGGGTGTGTTTAAGACTCTACTACGATAGTAATAGTATAAAATGTACAAAAAATATATGCTTTGTGGCAATGAACAGTTAGCATTTGATTGCATGGATGATTTGTTCCAGGGCCTTCTCACCCTGCCCCCAAGAAATCTAAATTGGAGGATGCTCAAGTCACTTATACAGAATAGTAAAGTGCTTGCTTTTAAGTTATATATACCAGTATTCTCATACTTGTATAGATTGTATTGAGTCATCTGTAGAATATATATTGTACCTAATACAATGTAACTAGTATATACATATTTGTTACATTTTAAAAGAAAATAATGACAAGAAATAAGTGGTAATACATATACAAGATGAATACATTTTTCAAGTATTTCCACTTACTGTTAGGTGACTCTACAGAATCAGAACCCACAAACACGAAGATTTGATCATGCTTAATGTTTGTATTTAGAGTAAAGGACAGAAGTTACATAATATTAATTTTTGTAGTTCATTTTTTGTCTTATTTTTGTGAACAATTTTAATGCATGTGGGTAAGTATACTGTGTGTGTGTGGTGCCTACAGAAAGGTCTTCAGATTCCCTGGAATTTGAGTTATAGATGACTGTGAGCCATTCTGTGGGTACTGAGAATTAAACCAACCCCTTCCATGAGTAGCAAGTGCCTGTAACCTTTGAGCAATCTTTTTAGCCTATTTCTGATCTTTTAAAATGAGATTAATAACAGCACCTACTCCAAAAAGCATCAGCGTTGATTCAAGGAAATGATTTTTTGCCTATACACAGTGTCTAATAACTACTCATTACTGTAATTGCTATTTACTATTTGTGTCATTTGGTCTTTTACCATTTTAGCAGTGTTCATGGTACAGGCTATGCACAGGGAGTGACAGAGGTTTAGATTATTTCTATGAAAGATGATTCATATTTCTTATACTCAGAGCTGTCAGACAGTAAGGAGATAATACACACAAAGCACAATTTTATTAACAGATGAATCCATTGATTAATTTAAAAAGGGAAATTGAGAGTTATGGGTTGGATGAGGTTTATTTTCAGCTTGGAGCAAGAAGTATGTGGGGGTACTGGAAATGCTGACTCAGGAAATGTTCTCTTTAAGATGAGTTTGGAAGAGTGAATTTAAGTTGGAGATTTCATGTAAGAAAGCTTTTTATCCCAGAGGAAACACCAGAGACAAGAAGAAACACCAAGGATATGGAGGGACTGGCAAGGTATCAAGTTTGGGTGGTGTATGAATTTGCCAGGAATGTCATAGAAGGAGCTAATAGATAGTTACTTACATGACAGAAATTTATTCCAATTTCTGGAGGTTGAAAGTAAAAAAAGCAAGGTACTCTCAAAAGCGTGAGTTTTTCTGTGCTTTTCTTTTTCAGGTCAAGTCATTCCATTATTGCCTATAGATTTGACCTCCTCATAGTACATCAGTTGTATGGTTGATGATCCACTGAGCATCCTCATATTCACTGAATCTCCTTTATGATATTCCTTCCAAATACGCTCACTTTCTGAGGTACTTGTGACTAGAACTTGATAAAATGAATTTGGCAAGGACGTAGCCACCCAAAACAGATGGAAAGATTGGAAATGTAATTTGGTGACCATTGTCAACTTTGAATGATAGCCCAGAACTCTGAAATTTATTTCATAGATATCTGAAAGACACTAAGTGCTCTTGACAGAGAAAGGACCAACGCAGTACTAGAAAAAAAGGTCAATCTTCTTTAATATAAAAATTGAATTGGGAAAAGTGAAACAGAGGGTTAAGATAAAAATAAAATACTTTGTGTGAAATGAGAAGACCTCGAAAATTGATAGGAAATCAGAGAACACAAGGACAATCAGGTGAAAATGAGATTAAAAGTGCGAAAATGTTTAGGGTTTGTATTCAGAGTCATGTATGGGGAAAGACATGATAAACTTGAACTTATATCACTGAGAATTAAAGATAATCATTCCAATTACCTCTAATATGTAGGTAGATTTTAGAAACTTGACACACACACACATACACACACATACACACGCATACAGAGAGAGAGAGAGAGAGAGAGAGACAGAGAGAGAGAGAGAGAGAGAGAGAGGGAGAGGGAGAGAGGGAGGGAGGGAGAGAGGGAGGGAGGGAAAGACAGAAACAGAGACAGACAAACACATGTTGAAGGTTATGACCAATGAATTCAGGCATAAATCATATCTGGACTTTAATATTCAGTAGAACACAGAGATTCTCTTGAATGTGATCAGCTTCTTAGAAACAACTAATAAATGAGACAACATGATCAGAATTCAGACTTCCCAGTCTAGCCAAGAAGGCTTAATTATCATGAAAAGAAGATTTTTCTGCCCTAGAAAGTTCACAGGAGATAGTTTGGGAGTGTTATATTGGGATTCTCTTTAAAAAGTATAACTTGTAGTAGGTAAGTAAAATCCCAGTGATTGGAAAACTCTTCCTGATTCACTCATTTTAGAATCTTCAAATGCTTTGCTCCTCTTTCTTTGTTGAATGTTTCAGAGGAGTGATGTGGGATTCCCCTTTGTATGCTGTGAATACCATTGGTTAATAAAGAAACTGTCTTACTGCCTGCACAGGCAGAATATAAGTAGGTGGAGAAAACTAAACTGAATGCTGGGAGAAAGAAGGCAGAATGAGGAAAAGCCATGTAACACCACCGGAGATAGATGCTAGAACTACTCAGTAAGCCACAGTCTCATGGCGATACACAGATTAATAGAGATTTGTTAATTCAGGATATAAGAGCTAGCCAGAAATATGTTTAAGCTAATGGCCAAACAGTATTGCAAATAATATGGTTTCTGTGTGATTATTTTGGGGCTGAGCAGCTGGGAACAAATGAGCAGCCTCCTACAACAGAGGAGGAGAAGAAAATGGAGGCATAGATTGTCCCCACTAACCCTCCTACAAATGTATGATTTTCTTAAGTATTTCAGTCATTTGAGATGCCTGTGTTAAGAATTCTCTGTTTAGATTTGTACCTCATTTTTGCAGGTTTCATTTATATATTTATTTGCATATATACGTAACAATACTAATTAAAGGATAAAATAATATCAGTTTTGTTTCTTCTTTGAATATGTTGTTTATTCTTTGAATTTATATATATATTTATTTTTTTAAATTTCATTTTACATTCCAACAACAATTCTCCCTCCTCCCACTTCTCCACCTGCTCTTGCCTCCCCCACAACCCACCTTCTATCTACTGCTCCCCAAGGGTAAACCCTTTGATGGGAAGTTAATAAAACCTGGCAGATTAAGTTGAGGCAGAACCAAGCCCCTTCCCCCTGTGTCAAGTTTGAGCATGGCATTCTACCATAGGGAATGGGCTTCAAAAAGCTAGCTCATGCACCAGGTATAGACCTGGTCACACTGCCAGGGGTCCCTCAGATAGACCAAGTTACACAACTTGTCTCCCACATGCAGAGGGCCTCGTTCAGTCCCATGGAGACTCCACAGTTGTTGGTCTAGAGTTTATGAGTTCCCATGAGCTTGGTTCAGCCCATTTTTTAATTAGATTATTTGGTTTGTTGATGTCTAGTTTCTCGAGTTCTTTATATATTTTGGATATTAACCCTCTGTTCTTGTAGGAGGCTGCTTGTATTTTCCTGGCTGCTCAGCCCCAAAATAATCACTCAGAAACCATATTATTTGGAATATTGTTTGGTCAATAGCTTAAATGTATTCTGGCTAACTCATATCTTAAATCCCGTCTCCATTAATCTGTGTATTGCCACAAGGCAGTGGCTTACCAGGTAAAGTTCCGTTCCTAGCATCTGGCTGCTTTATAAAAAATATCAAATGTCTATAGGAGTGTGAATTTATATCTGTGTCTTCTAGTAGATTCCATTGATCAGTCAGTCTGTTTCTATGTGAATATCCATGCCATATTTATTACTGTTTCTTTGTAGCACAGTTTGAAAGCAGGGATTGTACAAGATTGTACAAGATTGTTTTAGCTATCCTGGGTTATATATTTTTCCATATGATACTGAGTATTGCTTTTTCAAAGTCTGTTAAGAATTGTATCGGAATTTTGATGGGAGTTATGTTGAATTTGTAGATTTTGAATCTGTAGATTTAGGTAAAATGGCCATTTTTCTATGTCTATTCTACCAATTCATGAGCATGGGACATCTTTCCATCCTCTGATACCTTCTTCAATTTGCTTCTTCAAAAACTTCTTGTAATAAAGGTCTTTCAGTTGCTTGTTTAGAGTTACCCCAAGATATTTTATATTACTTATGGCTATTGTGGAGGGTGTTCAATTTTGTCAGAAGTTCCAGAACTTTCATCATGAAGGGGTGTTGGATTTTGTCAATTTTTTTCATGTACTATCTTACTTTCTTCATCTATGGTGATTGAAAGTTTTCCTGTGTAGTCTGGGCTGGCATCTGTGGTCTCTTAGAGTCTTCAAGACATCTGTACAGGCCCTTCTTAAAAGCTTGAAGGTTCTGGAGAGATGTTTTGAAGAGTTTGTGTTGAGAATTCAGGTGTAATTCTAATAAGTTTGCCTTTGTATATTATTTGACCTTTCTCCCTTGCAGATTTAATGTTCTTTCTTTATTTCTTATGTTTAGTGTTCTGATTATTATGTGGTAAGGGGAATTTCTTTTCTGGTTCAATCTATTTGTGTTTGTAAGCTTCTCGTAGCTTTATAGGCATGTCTTTAAGGTCAGGAAAATTTTCTTCAATTATTTTGTTATAAAATATTTCCTAGGCCTTTGAGATGGGATTCGTCTCCATTTTCTATTCCCATTATTATTAGATTTGGTCTTTTCATAGTTTTGTGCTATAAGTTTTGTTTCAGAATTTTTTTAGATTTAATGTTTTCTTTGACTGATGTATTAATATCTTCTATTGTATGTACTTTAAAAAAGAGTCTCTCTTCTATTTATGGTTTATGTTGGTGGTGCTGGCCTCTGTAGCTCCTGTTTGCATACCTAGATTATTCATCTCCAGTCTTCCCTCAGTTTGTGTTTTCTTTATTGCTTCTGTTTCCTGGAAACAACCTAGAGGTCTCGTATTCAGGTCTTGAAAAGTTTTATTTGTTTTTTTCATTTGTTTGCTTTTTATTGGTTTTCTTTTTTTTATCATTTTTTATTTAAAATTTACTTTTCATTTTACATACCAGCCTAGTTTTTCCTCCATCCCCTCCATTCCCTATCCACTTCTCAGAGATGGTAAGGCCTTCCATGGGGAGTCAGCAAGGTCTGGGATACCAATTTGATGCATGAAAAAGCCCCTCCCCACCCCATATCAAGACTGAGCAAGGTATCCCACCATAAGGAATGGGCTGCAAAAAGCCAGTTCACGTATTTCGGATAGGTTCTGGTGCAATTGTCGGTACCCCCCTCAACAGATCAAGCCATATAACTGTCACCCACATTCAGAGGGGCTAGTTTGGTCCCATGCAGGTTCCCCCACTGTTAGTCCATAGTCTGTGAGCTCCCACTAGCTTGGGTCAGCTGTCTCAGTGGTTTTCCCCATCATGCTCTTAACCTCCCTGTTCATATGATTCCTCCTCCCTCTCTTAGTCCAGAAGCTCAGCCTAGTGCTTGGCTGTGGGTCACTGCCTCTGTTTCCAGTTACTAGATGTAGATTCATGTTTATTTTTCTAGGCCTAGGTTACTTCACTCAAGATGATTTTTTTTCTAGTTCCATCCATTTGCCTGCTAATTTCAAGATGTCATTGTTTTTTTTTTATCACTGAGTAATACCCCATTCTGTACTGGAAAAAAAAACTCCCAAAATTAAAAGAAAAGATGCAGTCATACAAATACAAGAAATTCAGAGAACACCAAATAGATAAGACCAGGAAAGAAAATCCTTGTGGCACGTCATAACGAAAACACTACGTATACACAACAAAGAAAGTATGTTGAAAGCTGAAGGGAAAATGATTGCAGTCACATATAGGGGAAAGCACATCAGAATAACAGCTGGTTTCTCAATGAACACTTTGGAAGCCAGAAGAGCTTAGAGCAATGCACTCCAAGTTCTAAAACATTATGACAGTTAACCTAGAATAACATATCCAGCAAAGCCATCTGCTATAATTGAAAGAGAAAACTTTCCATGACACGAACGGCCTAAAAAATTATACTAACAAACCAAACCTAAAGAAAATATGTGAAGCATTATTTTAGACTGAAGGGAGGAATGACCATACCAGAGAGACTGTAAAAAGAATTATGACACCATAATTATTAAAGCCCAATACTGTGAATGCAAAAACATCAATAACAAAAAGAGGACTTTAACACCCTGTTTCAGTGATAACTTTACACATCAGTAGCTTTAATTCTCTAATCAAAAGTCAACTGATTGAATTGATCAAGAAACAAAATCCATCTATCTGTGGTCTATAAAAAAAACACATTTTGTTATGAAGATAGGTACTGCCTAAGGGTAAAAGGATGGACAAAAGGACTCCAATTGAAAACAATCATGAAAGGCTTCACTATCCTAATATCTGACAAAACAGGCTTCAAACTAAAATTAATTAGAAAAGATAATGAAGGATACTCCATTCTAATCACAGAAACAGTTAACCAAGAAGACATTTCTATCCTAAAGATATATGTAGCAAATTAAGGTGTTCCCAATTTAATAAAAGTCTATAATAAACTTAAAGACAGATTAGTATTGATCCACTAACAATATGATTTCAGTACTTTACTTTATCTTACATGGGTCATCTGGACAAAATAAAAGCAGATAAATATCAGAATTAAATGATTTCATACATAAAATAAATTTAACAGGTATCTACAGACTATTCCACCTACAGGCCTAAGCACCAAAGAATGTGCCTTCTACTCATCAGAACATGGAAGCTTTTATAAAATAGACCAGATCCTGAGAGGAAAAATAAACCTTTATAGATTCAAAGAGGTTGAAATCATTTCTTATAGCCCATCTTCCATATGCAATAAAACTGAAAATCGACAGCAGAAACTTCTAGTATGTACATAGACCCATGGATATTAAGCAACTCATTACTGAATGGCAAACGGGTCAAAGAAGAAATTAAGGAAGAAATAAAAGTGTTCTGTAACTAAAGGAAAATGAACACACAGCACAACAAAATCTCTGGGACACATTGAAAAAAGTCTTTTTTATATTTTTCTCCTCTCACCTCCCTTCTTCTCCTCTCCCATTCTACCCTCTCCCATGGTCCACATGCTTTCAATCTACTCAGGAGATCTTGTCTTTTTCTACTTCCCATGAAAATTTGATCATGTATGTCTCTCTTAGGGTCCTCTTTGTTGTCTAGGTTCTCTAACATTATGAATTATAGTCTGGTTTGTTTTGCTTTATGTCTAAAAGCCACTTATGAGTGAGTACATATTATATTTGTCTGAAAGAAGTCTTGTGAGGTAGATTTATAGCTTTCAGTTGCTTCATTTAAAAAAATCAGAAAAAGCACAAATAAATGGTTAAATAATGAAACTTAAAAATTAAAAAAAAGAATAAACCAAATCCAAACCCAGTTGGTGGCAAGAAAATTTAAAAACCAGAGCTGAAGAAAAGTAAACAATTCAAATCTATGAGCAGATTCTTTGAGAAGATAAATAAGATATACCATTGGCCCAACTTACCAAAACAAAGAGAGACCCCAAATTAACAGTGAGAAATGAACAGGGGACTTTATGACAGATGAGATGCCAAAGAATTCATGATATTATAAGGGGGATGTTTTAAAAACCTATGCTCTATTAAGCTAAAAAAACTGAAAGAAATTGATAAATTTCTAGATTCAGCCATGCCACCAATATCAAACAAAAAAGAAGTCAACAAATTAAAGAGACCCATAAAAAGTGAGAGATTGAAAGAGTAATAAAAAAGCCTTCCAGCTAAGAATAGTCCATGTCCAGATGGATTCATAGCAGAATTATGCCATCCAAAGACGATTTGCATCCAGTTTTTCTTAAAGTATTCCAAAATTGAAAAATAAAAAAGAGCAGTTTCAAACTTCGTCTTTGAAGCAGATATCACTCATAGACTAAAAAATACTCAATAAAATACTTGCAAACAGACTACAAACATGTCTCAAAAGAATTATATGTTAAAACCAAGTTGTCTACTTATCCTTAAAATGCAAGGATGGTTGCACATAGACAATAAACCACGTAAACCAAATGATCACCCAAATAGATGCAGAAAGGGCTGTTAAGAAAAGCCAAGATGGTTTTTTTTGATAAAGTCTTACAGAAAAAGGGAACACACAATAAAAGAAATACGAGAAATCCACAGCAACAGCATCCTACATTGCTTGAAGCAATCACACTAAAGGCATAAATAAGATAAGGATCTCTACTATGCCCACTCCTTTTCAATGTTGTACTTGAAGTACTAGCTGAAGTAATAAGACCAGAGAAAGAAATTAAATGGAAAAAAATAGAGAGAAAGAGGAAGTCAAAATATTCCTATTTGCAGACAATATGACACTATATGTTAGAGATCTCAAAATTCTAACAGAAAACTTCTAGATATGATAAACAAGTTTATCATTTGTGGCAGGATACAGAATCAACTTGCTCAAATCAGTAGCCTTTCTATGCACTACCAACAAACACTCAGAGAAGGTGTTCTGATCACAATAGCTTCAGAGAAAATAAAATAGCTACGAATAAACACAGCCAAGGAAGTGAAGGGCCTTACAAAGAAAACTTAATACCTTTAAATAAAGACAAAGAGAAAGACCTTAGAAAATGGAATGACATCCCATGCTCATGGATTGGTAGGAATGACTTTGTGAAAGTGATCTTTCTACCAAAAGCTGTTGACAGATTCAATTCTAACCCAGTCAAAATGCCCATCTAATTCTTCACAGAAATAAAAAAAAAAAACACTACCCTGTATCTCACCTGGGCAGCATATTAGAGCCAGTCTTATTGGCAGAGGTATTGGTGAGCCAGCCCTGAAGTTGTTATGTAGGAGAGAAATCCCCATTACTCATCTGTCTTATGGTAGTGTGGACTAGAGAAAATGCCTTCCCCCAACCCAAAAACCACCTGAGTCATGTGAGAGAGCTGGCCTAGAGACCAAAGGGTGGGAGAGTTACCCCCCCACACACACACACACCTGCCACCAGCTGTAACAGCCAGGAGAGCAGGTCCTGCACCTAGCCTGGGTAGCAAAATAGAGCCAATCCTGCTGTGAGGTGTGAGTGAGCCAGCCCCAAAGTTGTGAGCATAGGAGATCTGTCCCCATTACTCATCTGTCATGTGGTAGCAAGGGCAGGGGAGATGTCCCCTCCTCACCCATCAATGTTTGAGGCATGTGAGAGAGCTGGCCCTGATTCATAGAATGGGAGAACTGGTTTTGCCCTTCACCAGCTGCTGCACTAGGAAGAGCGGCCCCTAGACCAGGCCTGGGCAACACAGTAGAGTTGACTCTGAGAGTGTAGGTGGAAGAGATCCTACCCTGAGGACAGGAAAACAGGAGAGGACTGGCCCCACCCCTTGCTCATAGCTGCAAGGGGTGAACTTGGCAAGACAATGCAGGAGAGCTAACCCTGGGGGTGAGGACAAGAGAGCTGGTAGACTCACCCACCCTGCAGCTACCCAAGCCCAGAACCAGCTTTATGGGTTAGCCTACCTAAAGTTTATCCCATCTGTGGTCTTCTGGAACACATGAAGGCACTGGTCCTGCAGACCCAAAGCTACAGGATTTCCACAACACAGGGCAAGAGCAGGGTAACCAGGAGAAGTTCCAGTGAGGGCCCAGCACTGTTAGTGTACCAGAAACCAGAAGCTTCGAACCAGACCAATGAGTCTTTGCAATGAACACCTACAAGTAAAGAGATATTAACGAAAGTGTTTACTGCATGGCTCACTATATCACACTACAGCTTCCATGACAAATCCCCACCTCCTTTTTTTTCTTTTTTTCTATTTTTTCATTTTAAATTTTACCTGGGGGAACACTGCAAGAGCAGAGTGCAGATATGGGAATGAAAGGGATTGACATGCATGATACAAAAGACACAAAGAATAAATAAAAAAAACAAAAGAAGAAAACTGTCCTAAAATTCATATAAAACCACACAAAAATCTGTATAGCTAGAACAAACCTGAGAGTGAAAAAAAAGCAATGTCAGAGGCAATACTATTGCAGATCTTAAAATATATTACAGAGCCACAATAATAAGAACAATATAATACTGTCACAAAAGCACACATATAGACCAGTGGAACGGAATTGAATACCCAAATACAAGTACTTGTAACTTCAATCACTTATATTTGAGAATGATTTCAAAAACATACCCTGTAGAAAAAAAATACATCGTTAACAAATACAAATGATTCTGGGAAAACTGCATGACCTCATGCAGAAGAAATTAATCCTGTATCTATTACCCTGCACAAAAGCAAATTAAAAATGTATCAAAGACGTAAACATGAAAATTGAAACAATGAACCAGGTAAAGTGGAAGCCCACAGAGAAACATTGCCATCTGACTAAGGATTGACATCTAGAATACACAAAGAACTCCAAAAAAAAAAAAAAAGTCAAAACCAAACAAGCAAACCTATCAAAGGATTCATTTGAAAAATTGGCCTAGGACCTGAAGAGACGACTCATTAAAGAAGAAACAAATGGCTAAGAAATATCTCAAAAAAATGTTCATCATTCTTAGCAGCTGGGGAAATGCAAATCAAGACAACTTTGAAGGTTCGTCATACCTCAGTCAGAAGGGTGAAGATCACAAGGGAGCAACTGATCACAAATCCTGGAGGGGTGTAGGGGGAAAGGGAAAGCCCTGTTCAGTGCTGGAGGGATGGCAAACTGTTGCAGCCATTATGGAAATCAGTGTGGAGACTTCTCAAAACAAAATATGAAACAAACAAAACCCCCAAGAAACAACAATGACAAGAAGCCCCCAAACAAATCTATCCTATGACCCAGCTATACCACTTCTAGGCATATGTGCAAAGGAGTTGGCACCTTGTGTTTGGACTTACTTTGGACTGCCAGACCCCATATAATGACATGGAGACTTTATTAATTATGAAAGCTTGACCTTAGCTTAAGTTTACTTCCACCTAGCTCTTATAACTTAAATAACCCATTTCTACTAATCTATACTTTGCCATATGACTCATTACCTTTTTCCCATAATGTATGTCTGCTTCCCTTTGCATCTTGCTGGTTAAATCTACCTCACTTTTTCCCAGATTTTCTATTTCTGTCCGGAAGGCTGCCTTACCTCTTTTGCCTCGCTATTGACCATTCAGCAATTTATTGCAACAATCACAGCAATACATCTTCAAATATCCCACAACATTTCCCCCCTTTGTCTAAATAAAAAGGAAAGGTTTTTTAACTCCACCACAGTAAAACTATATACAATAGGAACAATTATCAAGCAAGGATTACATTCACGATGTCAATCCATTTGTATTTGGCAAATTTGGAGAAATTTCTCTATTACCTATCCTATCCTGATGAGTTCAATTTTTATACTAAACCATCTTAAAAATACCTCTTATTAAAATATTTTCTTAGATAAAGAACTTATGTTTTTATGTCTCTCAGCCTTATAAACTTTACATCTCTTTTGTAAGTTTCTTTTCTTAATTTTATAACAAAATAAATCCAGAATAACAATTTAGTTTCAGTCCCATCAGGTACCCGAGGAGGATATAATATAACCTGAGCAAATAGGAACTGAAGAGCAAACAACTTCCCAGACTATAGAAATGACAGAGACATCTGGTTGCCTAGACAGTCACCCAAGGTTCCTTAATGTTCTAACAAAATAACCTTAAATTTTATTCAATATACAAAAGTCCATACAAATGTAAAATATTTGAAAGTAATAGTTACTTTTTAGTTTAAAAGTAGATTCAGTAATCTACACTTTTATACTATCATTCCTATATTCTCCTATTTCTTTCAGAAAGAGATTTCTGAATATAACCTACTTTTCTTAGTTTTTTCCCCTTACTATGACCAGTAGCTACCTGCAACCAACCCCCTTAAACAAGGACAAACATCCATAATTTACTGAATGACCAAAACTCACCTATCCCACCTCTTGGGAATGTGGGTGCCACGTTTTAAAAATTACTTCCTATTGTCTGGGGGTGACAGCACATTTAGGGGACCCTGAGAAAATTGAGATAATGGTGAAGTCCTCAGAGAGCTAACTGAATCATTTGTTATTCAGTCTTTGTGTAATGGGAAAGAACGGGGCTTACCTGAAGTCCTGGCTATAGTCGGCTGTGAGGAGAACCCCTCTCAGGTTGCAGCTTTGAAGTTGTTCTGGATGCAGATGGTAGAAGAAACTACAACAAAGGCATTCTGTCTTTATTGGTGTTGGTTCTTTTTTTTTTTCTGAAAATGCACAGACTTTTAAAGGTAACATATATATCTTCATTAACACAAGTGTGGAATGTGTGTTGTGCACAAATCAGCTAAAGATGATTCTCTGATTTATGTTTGAGCAGACAAATGTTGTCTGTCGACTTTATATGTCTGTTTCGACTGCAAAGCCAAATTGTAGTATAAATCCCCATCCATACTATATAAAAGGATGGCATGTATTAACAAGTCATGAGAACTCTGTAGCCAACAAGATTTATCACATCTTATCCAATCTCAGAGCGGTTCCCATGTAGAGGGATTGGTTTATATGCTGCCTGTCTTGTAGTTTCTCTTGATTTCTTTCTTCAGGTCTGAAGCAAAGATTTTCAGGATGTCCCCCCTTCTCAAATCTGATATTTATTCATTTTGAGTAAATCTATACCTTTTATCTCTTGTGGAAACAAAAGCAACCTTCCCCCATAACACAACACATTCCTGGCTTCCATTCTAAAGTTAACACATCCTTAAATTATATAGACTGTTTAATTTAGCATTTTTTCCCTACAAACGAAGGTCTCTCAGCAGTGTTCACCCCTTGCTCATTAGCATCCAAAAATAAAATTCAAAATCAACAAAGCAACATACATGGTCCAGATGCCTTGTGTATTTTCCATCCATATGTAGCTTACTATTTCTGTACTACTTTCCTCTCTTTAAAAACTTTAATTCATTTTCAAACTAGTTATTATTTCATGACTGTCTATATCTTTTTTTTTCTTTCTTCAGCTCCTAAGCACATTTTCAAGCATACTTTTTTTTTTTTCTCATCTGATGTGTGCACCAAACCTTAAATGGCTAGGCAGCTGCTAGGCTACCCATGGGTGGCTTCAGTTAGCCCTGGTGGAAGGCTCCGCCCCCTTTGGGTCTGGGTGAATTGAGCCTCATGCCTGTGGGTCTGGGCCTTGAGTCTTGTCTCTCTGTCCTAGGTCTGGGAAGTTTCTGGGCCCTGGCTGTGGCAGGTGTTTCTAACCTGTCTCCTGCAGGTAGTTTGCCATTCAAGTGCTCTGCTGCATAGCAGGGCCTCATAAAGGAGCTGTGCCTCTGCTGTGAGCTATGGGATCAATTGCTGAGACTTTTCTTGGCTTACTCAGACTTTATGTGGGTTGGGTTCCTCATTGGACCCCAAATGTATTTGGACCTTCTTGTCAAAATTTCTTTATACAGCTATCCCCTAAGTAATAACTTGGAGATTTCTTATTAATTTTGAGAGCTTGGTCTTCATTTAGGCTTGTTTCCAATGAGCTCTTATAACTTAGTCAATTTCTATTAATCCACATTTTGCCATGTGGCTTATTACTTTTCGTCCAGAATGTAGATTTGCCTCCCTTTGTGTCTCTCTGGCAATCTGCCTCTCTTCTTCCCAGAGTTCCTATTTCTGACCGGAAGTCCTGCCTATCCTCTTTTGCCTTGTTAGTGGCCATTCAGCTCTTTATTAAATTATTCAGATGCCTTAGGCAGGCAGGTAAAACAGGGACACATCTTTACACAGTCTTCCCAAACATCCCACAACAGTTTCCTACTCCGTAGATTCTTCTCAGTCATGTCCGTTGCTGCTCTGTTCTCAATAGTTAGATAATGTGAACAACCTAAATGTCCTTCGACCAATGAGTGGACAATAAAAAAATGTGATAAATATGCACTATGAAATTGTATTCATCTGTAAAGAAAAAATGAAATAATTAACTTTGCAGGTAAAGTGATGGAACTAGAAAAGATCATATTGAATGAGGTAACCAAGACCCAGAGATAAACATCTCATGTTCTCTCTTATTAGAGACTCCTAGCTCTGAGTCTTCAGATGTAAGTACATAGCCTGGAGTAACTGCAGAAGCCAGGAGAGGAAAACAGGACAACTGCCAGAATTGGGGGAGGGGCGGAGGGATCAACATATCGGAAATTAACAGGGTACAAGAGACCTGATCAGGTAAATGGGAAAGGGAGTATCTTTAGGGAGAAGAAGAGATCTAAAAACAAAGGATGGAGGAGGGTCAAATTCTGTAACAAGTGACTTTCCTACCTATTGAGCTACAGTTCATATTGTACCTTATATTGATGGGGGCAACAGGATGGGTGTTTGTGAATCTTGTAAGTTCCTAAGCCTTGTAAACTTCTTAGTGTTTTACAATGACTTCCTCCATTTAGAAATGAAAATTTTAATTCAAAGTACATAGTTGCACCGTTGTGGAAAGAGACAAATGGAGAAAATATTCAAACCACGATAATGTTAGACCTTCAGACTCAAGTCCAATTAGATACACTCATTGCTTACAACTTCTGAAACACGGGCTGCTAAAGCTCAGAGGGAATTGGCCACCCCAGTGAAAAACAAAAAAACTTTTTATCTGAATGTGTACCAGATTGAACTAAATGCTTGCTCACATATTAATAATAAACTCCCAAAGTAACCAAGCTCATTAGCTATTATAATTACCTCTTTCTCCAGAGATGGCATTCAAGTGTGAGCGGGGCTAAGTGCACAGGGTTCTGTGTAGGGGTGCTGAGTTCTCATCTGTCTGCCTGTGCTCTGTCTCTGAAGCTGAAAAATCCTCCTGTTCCTTCTTAATATTTACCAAAGCAGGAGAGTACTGAAGACTTCTCGGCTACCTGGGGATGTAGTTCCTGTACAGACCTTCTCCTTTGTTTGAAGTAACAGTTTAGCAATGCCAGAATTTCTTTCCAATTTCAACTGAGTTTCTTCCAAGCTCTGAGTCTATGGGCATTTGCCAATGCACAGGACTGGAAGACATGATATAATGGTGCCTGCAGGCAAGGAATCTGGTCTGTGGGACATATTGTTATTTACAGAGTTGCCGTGAAACTTGGCGAGGGATGCAGCCAGCCTCTGTGTTGGAGCCAGACTGAGGATCTTTGGTTAATCAGTGTATGTCCATGGAGGAAAAGAAATAATTGTCGATAAGCAAAGGCACTGCTAATTGTTAACTGCGTGCCATTTGTTTCTCAGTTCCATTTCTAAACCTGAGTAAGCTCGTTCGCTTGCAAATGGTCTAATTGATGTGAGTTTCTCTGTCATCGTAATTTGAGCAAATAGGGGCATCAAGCTAATCCCTGAAGATTTTCCATTTTGCTATTTGCAAAGATGGCTTATTGATTGAAACACACCCAGAGAAAGTGATACTGCCATAAGTCATTCTAGACTATGAATATCACTCTTGCCTTACACAAGGAAGTAAAATACATGTTCTGTGCAACTTCTTAGGTCACAAGATACTCCAGGTATATCAAGGAGCATGCCCAAAGCTAGCTACATCTTTCTATGCACATAGGTACAAAGACTATACAACATGCGGCCATCATGTAAAAATGGATCTGAATCTCTGTACTGACACTAACCATCTGTGTGGCAATGAAAATTAACATGTTTAACCCTGGTTGCCTCTGCTTTACAATATGGGCTATAATTGGCGCCTTAAAGTATTCTTATGACGGTTAAATGGAATGACACATGTAAAATGTACTGGCACAATAAATGGCATCCAATGGTTCGTTTACATTCACGACAAGACAGTTTCCTTCCTCCGTGATATCGGACTACTGGTTATGAGGTCCCCATTTTTTATGTTTTATGACTTGGCAAGCAAGAGTCTACTCATATGGACAGTGAAGGAAATATGGCCATTTGGCCCGACCAGGATTTGTGGTTCCCAAAGCTATTAGACATTTGGTGAACAAACACTGCGATTTTGGACACCAGGCAAAGCACTGATGGGTAAGCAGATTTTGGCCTCTCTCAATAAGACTAAGAGGTTCACAAGTCGCCAGCCCTTCACTCACTACAAGCCCTACAACTGTGGGTGGTGCAGAAGGACAGAGATGGCTAATTGGGAATGAGGCTGTCTTTCCAGCTCTATTCCACACTTGAGAGAAGAAAAGGAGAATGGCATTCATTTGCAACTTGTGTCTGTTTTCCCACAGAAAATTATTTCTAAGACTAAAACTAATAATGACCATTTTTTATCTTAAGTATATTCTGTGGCAGTAACTGTGTTGCTGTTACATTTTTGTTCTTATCATAAACTTAACTGATTGCAATCTTTTTGTATTCTATAAAGAAACCAAGACGGGAAAATTAAATATTTTGTCCTACAGCAAGTGATTGTAAATAATACATTTGGGATTTGAATCCAGAATACGAGCCTCTTCAAAATTGAAAATACTGATAATCATAATCATAATCAAATAAAGTTACAATATTTGAAGAGATGTTAGACCATCGCCGAGAGCCTTGGGTTTTTTGTTCTGCTGTTGTTTTTGTTTTCACTCGCAGGAAAACTCCACTTGCAGCGAAGTTTGTTTAGTCTCAATATTTGTCTAGGCTTTGTGGAATCATGAGGTGTTTTCTTGTCTTCTGTTACAGACAACTCCCAGTAGGTCACGTATGGGAAGAAAAGACTGATAGCACATAGAAGTCCTACGGAATCCTTCCACCCTTAGATGGAAATTAAAATGCCTCGGGGGTATCTAATGGTGCTCTTGGGAGGAACTTGATATTCCTGATGCTCAGAAATGTGTTGTTCCAAAAGTCAAAAGGAGCGTTTCTTTTTATTTGATTTTTTTCAGCCCTTCATGCTTCAGATGACAAGCAGCGCTTTAGTTTCCTACCTCCCTACCTTCCCAGCTCATGGACTTAAATCCATTTCTACATCTTCTGAAACTCGTAAAACTCTTGGTTAGGCAAAGAACTTCCCAGTT